>NC_077234.1:47388911-47608487 GCF_027887165.1 Monodelphis domestica
GGATGCTTGGAAGGATCCACTGAGAATCACATTGAGATCATGTCATTCAAAGCAGATCAACTTTCCCCTTTATTTCCTTCCGGAGTTTAACGTATTTTTTTTATGTTTTTTAATATTTTTAACGTTTTAATGTATGTGTGATATGTGTCTTCTGTCATGGCGTGGGGAGTATGGAAATACGTATTGCATGAAAGCAATGGTATATGCTTATCAGAATATTTATTGCCCTGGGGGCAGAGCAGAGGAAGGAAGAAAATCTGAATCACAAACTGTCCAAAGATAATTGTCGAAAATTGTTTCTGCATGTAATTAAAAAGGAAAGATGAAAAAAGGGGGAAATCAGAAGTCATCAAAAATGGATTCTGGGAGTTCTCATACAGTCACCCATGGCGACATCTTTGAAGACAGTGTGACCAAGGATCAGATTTCTTTCTCCCAGTTCAAGTACCAAGGACCTCTTGTGATGCCTCCTGGTGGTATGGAAGTGATCCCGAGTTCTCAAAGGTTACATCAGTGGAATGTAGGCTCCAACAGGTCTCACCAAGCTGAAAAGTATGGGATTGTATATAGCTAGGATGTCCCTGGGTCCAAGGACAAACCTCTTCCAAGAGCTAAGCCCACATTCCTTAGAATGTCAAAAAAGAACCCCTTAAAATCAATTTGAGATATTTAACTCATTAAATTTTCCAAAGGTTGTTACACAATTGTAACCAGTTTTGATGAAGTCTATCCATCCTTTATGTGACAATTTACAAAGTCAAAATAGAAAAAAAGGCTGTTTTTCTATATGGACTTATTCAATAATATTTGTTCAGTATAGTGATAGGGGAAAAGTAACAGAATATAATAGTAGTTAAAACCCAGTACATTAAAATGATTCAGTGTAACAGAATAGTATTGAATACATTAATATATGAACTTAAAACCAACAAAATTAAATCTTAAACAAAACAATCAGCAAAACGCAATAAATTACAGAGATGTTTATAAAACATTGGAGTCAGAAAGGAAAATGGTAAGAATTTGTCCATTCTTGAGATGGGGGCAGGAGGACAAAGTCAACAAGCATTTATGAATCGCCTACTATGTACATAACCAGCATTATGCTGAACACTGGGCATACAAAGAAAAGGAAAAATAGTCTCTGCTCCCAAGGACTTCTGGGTCCAATGGGGGAGACAATTTGTAAACAACTTTGTACAAACAAGACATAGAGGGGACAAAATGGAGGGAGCCTGAGAGGGAAGGCACTAGTATTACAGGAGAATAGAAAAGGCTATTTGTAAATGGTGGCATTTTAGCTGGGAACCAGAGGAAGTTAAGGAAGCTAAGAGGGTGAGATAAGGAGGGAAAACATTCTAGGAATGAGGGACAGACAGTGAAAGTTCTGAGAATCAGGAAAGGAGTGTCTTGTGTGAGACCAGCATCCCAACAAGAAGGCCAGTGTCTCTAGGCAGAAGAGTATATGGGGGGGGGGGGGCATCTAGATGCCTCAGTGGATGGAGATAGGAGGTCCTGGGTTCAATTCTAGCCTCTCTAGCTGTGTGACCCTGGTCAAGTCACTTAACCCCTATGACCTAGCCCTTATCACTCTTCTGCCTTAGATCCAATACATAACCTCAGTTCTAAGAGGGAAGGGAAGGGTTTGGTTTTTTTAAAGAGTATATGGAGGAGAGTGAGATGCTATAGAAGACTGGAAAAGCAGGAAGGGGTCAGGTTATGGCAGGTTTTAAAAGCCAAGCAGAGAATTTTATATTTGATCCTGGACGTGATATACTAGTTTATTGAGCAGGAGAATGACATAATCAGTCCTGTGTTTTAGAAAGATGAATTTGGCAGATGAGTGTAGATGGACTGGAGTGGGGAGAGACCTGAGTCAGGAAGACCAGCTAGGAGGTTATTGCAATTGTCCGAGCATGAGATGATGAGGGTCTGCACCAGCTGTTGGCCACGTGCATATAGAGAAAGGCATATGCCAAGAGATGTGAGGACAGAAACAAGATTTGGCAACAGATTAGGCATGAGGGGTAAGTGAAAATGAAGAGTCAAAGATCAGAGGTCATGAAGCCTGAGGAATTGGGATGCAGAAAGGTGGTGCCTTTGGCAGGACTGAGAAATTAGGATGGGAGCAGGGAGAGAAAAAAATCAGATAATCAATTCTTTTTTGTTCATGTGGAGTTTAAAATGTCTAGGGGGCTCAGTGGATTGAGAGCCAGGCCTAGAGACAGGAGGTCCTGGGTTCAAATTTGGCCTCAGATACTTCCCAGCTGTGTGACCCTGGGCAAGTCACTTAACCCCCATTGCCTAGCCCTTACCACTCTTCTGCTTTGGAATCAATACACAGTATTAATTCTAAGATGGAAGATAAGGGTTTAAAAAAAATAAAATAAAATGTCCATGGGATATCCAGCTCAAGATGGCCAACAGGGAGTCAGTGATGCAGCAGTGGAGGTCAAGAGAGAGGTTAAAGCTGATTTACTTAGAGATGATCATTGGACCTGTGGTTATTGATGAGATCACCAAGAGAGCAGAAGTGGGCAGTCTTGAGGAACAGTCACAGTTAGTAGGAGTGACATGGGGGAAGAGCCACCAAAAGAGATTGAGAAGTGGTCGGACAAATCAGAACCAGGGGAGAGCAGTGTTAAGAAAACTCAGGAAGAAGAGAGTATCCAGGAAAAGAGAATGATCAAACAGTGTCAAAGAAGGATGAGAATCAAGAAGAGACCAATAGACTTGGTGATGGAGACATCACGGGTAACTTTGGAGGGAAGAATTTCCTTTGAATGAGGAGATAGGAAGCCAGACTGCAGAGAGTCAAAAAGAAGGTGGTTATAGGAAAAGAAGTGAAAGCACCACTGTGGACAGCTTTCTCAAGGCAGCACTTAGTGATAATGAATAAATGAATGACTGACTAAATGAATGGTGGTTATACTATATAATAGTTTTAAACCCTTACCTTCTGTACTAGAATTTATACTAAGTTTCAGTTCCAAGGCAGAAGGGCAGTGAGGGCTAGGCAATTGGGGTTAAGTGACTTGCCCAAAGTCATATAGCTAGGAAGAGTCTGAGGCCAGATTTGAACCTTGGTCCTCCCAACTCCAGATCTGGCTCTCTACCCACTGACCCATCTAGCTGCCCCCTATCCATGGCATTTTTTTTAACTTTTTATTTTTATTTTTCAGTTACATATAGAAACAATTTTTGGCAATCTACTTTGACATTTTAGAATTCAAATTTTCTTCTGTGCTCTCTCCCTACCCACCCTCCTGAAGGCAGTAAATAGTCTGATATAAGTTATATCTGTATATTCATGGGATACACATTTCTGTATTGCTTATGCCATGATAGAAGTCACATATCACATATACAATAGAAATCTCATGAATGAAATATAATGGAAGATGGCAAGCTTTGATCTATACTTAGACTTCAAAAGTTCCTTCTTAATCTGTAGATATAATTTTCATCATGAGTTCTTTGTGATTATCTTGGAGGTTTGCTTTGTTGATAATGGTTTGGTCCATCACATAGTATTTCTATTATTGTATACACTGTTCTCCTGGTTCTGCTCACTTCACTTTGCATCAGTTCATATAAGTCTTTCCAGACTTTTCTGAACTCATCCTGTTCATCATTTCTTATGGCTCAATAGTATTACATTACAACCATATACTACAACTTGTTCATCCATTCTCCAAGTGATAGACACCCCCCTCAGTTTCAGTTCTTTGCAACTGTAAAAATATCTGCTAAAAATATATCACTTGTTCTTTTGTTTTGCTTTTGAATAAGCTTTATTGATGCCTGTGGGAATTGTGGGAATTGAATGAACAACACTGACTCCATCTCATGCCTCAGTTCTGGAGCTAGCTTGGTTCCCTTTCTATTCAATTATGGGTCTAGTTCAATTTCTGTCTTGTGAGAAAACTTTATTTGATTATGGGAATTGTGAGAAAAGTTTATTTCCTTGTTTGAACCTAACTCTATGTGGCAAGGAAGCTGGATCGCCTTTACCTGCTGCTTAGTGACCTTTAAAGAAGGACCTAAGTTATGTTGACCAGAAACCCAATCAGATCCAAACACTGATGCAAGGAATTTTCTCACAATTACACAATGCAAGCAAGTCATATGTCTTCTCTGAAAAGTGTCCCTGTGTTGTTCAGTCAGTTACTGTTTCCTTGTTCCTTTGATTAAATATACACACTTGGAGAGAGTAAGACACCTCTTTTTTTCTGATTTGAGGGAATTATAACTATTCTTGCTCCCTCTCTCAATTCAGAAAGCCCCTAATCCAATTAGAAATCATATTACCCAATCTTTTATCCTAGTTTATATCCTATTAATTGTTTGCTTTTCATGCATAAAAATCTGTCTCCCCCTATATTCAAGGGGAAGGAAGGAAGGAAGGAAGGAAGGAAGGAAGGAAGGAAGGAAGGAAGGAAGGAAGGAAGGAAGGAAGGAAGGAAGGAAGGAAGGAAGGAAGGAAGGAAGGAAGGAAGGAAGGAAGGAAGGAAGGAGATTGGAGAGAAGAGAGATGTCAGGAACCTTTTACAATAATCCCTGCAAGAGATGATAATGACATGAATTAAAGTGGTGGCCAATGTGAGTAGAGAGAAGGGGTCAGATGAGAGAAGTATGGAGGTAGAACTGACAAGACTTAGCAATTGAATGAATATGGGGAGGTGAGAGTGGATGAGGAGGCAGCTAGGTAGTACAGCAGATAAAGTGTTGCCTCGGAATTAGGAAGACATGAGTTTAGAACCTGCCTCAGACACTTCCTTACTAGCTATGCGACCTGGACAAGTTCTTTGTCTGCTTCAGTTTCCCCACCTGCAGAATGGATATAATAATAAGCCCTACCTCCCGGGATTGTGTTTAAGGGGAATTAAATAAGATAATATGGTAAAGGCCTTAGAAGCTGAAGGTGCTACATAAATGCCAGCTATGATTGCTTTTACTTGGAGGAATTGAGGATAATGCCACAGTTCTGATCCTGGGGATGACGGAAGGATGGCGATGCTCTCAACTGAAAATGGAAAGGTTAGAAGAAGAGTAGGTTTGGAGGCAGAGATCCTGTGGCGGCCTTGTTGAGTTTGAGATGCCCGTGAGCTATGGAGTCTAAGAGCCTATTTAGCAGTTGGTGATGTAGGACCAGAGGTCAGAAGAGAAGTCGAGGCTCTGAATGAGGCAGAGAGATCTGGGAATCATCTGCATAGAGATGATAATTAAACCCACAGGAGCTGATTAGACAAGATGATTATTCATGTCATTAGATACTTAGAGCAGTTCTGCTATTTGTGCTTTAAATTACAACTTGACCATGTTTGTTCTGTCGTCATGGCTGCTCGTGTAATGTGATCATCTGCCTGCAACTTAAAAAAAAAAAAGGTAAACTGACATACAAGATATCCAGGTTACTCCCCCCATTATAAAAGAAAATTGGTATAGAGAAGAGGGACTGGGACAGAGCCTTAGAGCACACCCAGAATGAGAGGGCAGGATATAGATGATGTTACTATAAAATTGCAAAGGGATGGGGAGAGAATGGGGAGACAGGTGGGAGGAGAACAAAAGTAGAGAGACCAATTGTAAGGAAAACCTAGAGAGGGGAGAAGATCCAGGAGGAGAGGGTGAGCTATAGCATCCCTTGCTGCAGAGAGACCAAGAAAGATGAGGATTGAGAAAATGTCAGCAGACTTGGCTGTTAAGAGATCATGGCAGGGGGGACAGCTGGGTGACTCAGTGGATTGAGAGCCAGACCCAGAGACAGGAGATCCTAGGTTCAAATTTGAACTCAGACATTTCCCAGCTGTGTGACCCTGGGTAAGTCACTTAACCCCCATTGTCTAGCCCTTTCTACTCTTCTTACAAGCAATACCCAGTATTGATTCTAAGATGGAAGGTAAGGGTTTTAAAAAAAAGAGAGAGGAGAGAGATCATGGCAGGGTGGAAGCTAGGTAGCACAGTGGATACAGCACTAGGCCTGAAGTTGGGAGGACCTGGGTTCAGATCTAGCCATAGATATTTCCCAGCTATATGACCCTGGGCAAGTCGCTTAACCCCATTTGCCTAGTCTTTCTGTCTAGAGTTGTTAATAAGACAGAACATAAAAAAATAAAAGATCATTGCAACTTTGAAGACAGCAATTTTAGTTTCTTGATAAGGTTGGAGGCCAGATTTTAGGAGGCTGAGAAATGGGAAATGAGAAGAAATAGAAGCAACAAGTACACACAGCTTTTTCCAGGAGTTTGGATATGTAAGAGAGCAGCTTAAGAAGATAGTGGGATTCAAGGATAGAGGAGACCTAGGCTCATTTAATAATACCAGCTAACATTTATAAAGCACTAACTATGTGCTAGGCACTGTATTAAGCACTTCTATTATCTCATTTGATGCTCACAACCAAGTGAGAAGTAGGTGCTATTTTTATCTTCCATGAATAGATTAGGAAACTGAGGCCAGTGAGTTAAGTGACTTGCTTGGGGTCTGAGGTGGGATTCGAACTCACTTGGAGTCTAGCTTTTTATCCATTGCACCACCTAAGCCGGTAGAGAGAGGAGAGATGATTGTAGGGCAGGCTGCTGGAAGAGACAGAGGGCTTAGGATCAAGGGGACATGGGGAGGAGCTGACCTTAGGGAAGAGAGTCACTCCCTCCTCAGCCCCCACTGCTTTCCCCTTGGTTCCAATTCCTGTGTCACAACTCCTCAGTACACAATTCAATAGTAATGCTATAGTTTTGCCTACTTGGTACAAGTATATCAACCAGTTTGGCTTCCTCAGCTTGGTTTTAATGTTCTTTAATGCTGTCCCACGTCATCTGTGACCCGTGGAGCTAGCATCAGATTAGGCATTTAATAAGGAAACTGGGGCAAATGACTTATGTGACTTGCCCAGGGTCTGAGGCTGGATTTGAACTCAAACAGTTCTGATTCGAGGTCTAGCTTTCTATCCACTGCCTCAGTGAATTCAGTTCATTAGAATTAGTGTAATATAAATGCTTAGGGGCAGCTAGATGGCACAGTGGTTAGAATGCCAGATCCAGAATTCCAAAGACTCTTCTGACTGAGTTCAAGTCTGGTCTCAGGCACTTACTAGCTGTGTGACCCTGGATAAGTCACTTAACCCAGTTTGCCTCAGTTTCCTCATCAGTAAAATGAGCTGAAGAAGGAAATGGCAAACTACGCCAGCATCTTTGCCAAGAAAATGCTGAAAGGGATTGCAAAGAGTCAGGCACGACTGAAACAAATGAACAAGTCTTTAACCAAAGTGTCCAAACTTTGAAAACTGAATGGTAAAGTCTAAAATGTTGGACAGTGTTGGTTTTCTATGAGCACTGCAAGAACTAGGATCCAAAATACCATGATTCCTTTCAGCCATTTCCCCTCCACAGACACCTGATTTGTTTCCAACTCTTTGCTACTTCTGAATGTGCTATAATTTTCTACCATATGCAAAGCTCCTTCCCTTCTGTCATTGAGTTCCTTTGGCAACACCTACATTTTACAAATGGGGGCAGCTGAGGCCTAGAGAGATTAAGTGACTTGCCCAGGGACATACAAGGGTCAGAGCTGTAAAGTAGAAGGGACATCAGGTAGTCCAAACCCCACCCCTTCCTTCATTTTACAGCTGAGACAATTGAGACTCGGGAGGTGATATGACTGACCTCAAATCACCCACAGAAAGAGGAGTAAAGTCAAGATTTGAACCTAGATCCTCTGACTACAATCAGGACATTAGTCTCTTCACCACATTTCCCTCCATAGTCAAGAAGTGAACCTAGAGTCCCCAACTCTAAACTCAGCAGATAAACAAATTTGGGTAGCATACTACCAGATGCTGTTACTCTCCTCCTCTCGTTTTAGATAAATAAATAAATCAGGAACCAGAGAAATTATGTGGTGGCTGAAGAGTCAAGGTAGAAACAATAAATAATATTTCATGCATGTGTGTATGTTTATATATATAGTGTATATATATATATATATATATATATGAATGTGTTTGTATGCATGGGTATATATGGGACTAGATAGATAAGAGAGTAGAGAGATAAATGTTCTTATCTGTTTCATTCATGTCAAACTTTTCTTGATCTCCTTTGATTTTCTGGATAGATACTGGAGTGCTTTTCCATTTCCTTCTCCAGCCCATTTTCCAGATGAGGAAACTGAAAAAACAGGATTCAGTGATTTGCCCACATAACTAGTAAGTATCTGAGGTCAAATTTGAACTTGGGTCTTCTGATGCCAGGCTTGGTGCTCTATTTAGATATCATAGATAGATATTCTCTTTCTGTGGGTGATTTGAGGTCAGTCATATCACCTCTTGATTATATAATAAATAAATAGAAAGACAACAGAGAGACAGAAAGACAGACAAACAGGTAGGTAGATGCATAGATAGATAGATAGATAGATAGATAGATAGATAGATAGATAGATAGATAGATAGATAGATGATAGATAGATAGATAGATAGATGATAGATAGATAGATAGATAGATAGATAGATAGATAGATAGATAGATGGATAGATGGATGGATGGATGGATGGATGGAAGGTTGGATGGATGGATGGACAGATGAACTAATGGATAAATGGATGGATGGATGATAGATAGATAGATAGATAGATAAATTGATATAGACTGGTAGACAGGTAGACACAGGTAGGTAGACAGCAGAGAGACAGACTGATAGATTGATAGATTACTAGGTAGAGATAGATAGACTGATAGACACAGACAGACAGGTAGACAAGGAGATAGATAGCAGAGAGACAGCAGAAAGAAAGAAAAAGAGAGAAAGAGAAAGTAAGTAAATGGAGAGAGAGAGACAGAGAGACAGAGAGAGACAGCTGGCTTTGAGGTCCACCAAGCCTCATGATAGCCAGAATGCTATTTCCAAGAGATTATAGTCTCTGGGAAAAGTACTTTGTGTACTTTTGGAAAGCTGGGTATAATTTGGTCTAAATGTGTTTTTTAAAGTTGAGAAGAAAAGGAAGGTGGGGGCCTGTAAAGAAGTAAAGCTGTGTTGGAGGTCAGGAGGAAAACTGCAGGAGTAGCCAGCAGAACCTAGTCAAGGAGTCCATTGTGTGCTCATTTCAAAGTTCCCTTTATGTCCATTCCCAGCTTCTCCAGGGAGATCAGGTTGAGGAAAATCCCTCCTTTCTCATTGCAAGAGACCTCAGGGAGGTACTGGAGGAGGAGGGACTAGAAGAGACTGATGTTTCTAAACCAGCCCACTGGAACTCATGCGTCTGAACACCATGTCCCCATTCCATCCAGTACCCCAAGGAGGGCAAAGGCCAGGCATTCCAGAAATGCCATTTGTCATTGCTCAATCAAGTGTGCACTGAACTCCAAAACATCTACCAAGTTGCCTTTTAGAAATTTGTGCCTTTGTTTCAAATATAAATATGAGAAAGTTGGACTAGGTGACCTGTAGTTCTAAATCTGCCTATCATCCTGTCATCCTAAGCCTAGGAAAGATAAGGCATCAGGACATTTTCATACAAGAACACCTTAATGTGTTTACCAACTCTGATGCCATGGAACACTTAGCCAAAAGGGTCTTATGAAAATAAGTAATATGTATAGCCACACTCTTTGAGGTGTGTGTAGTTGGAAAATCTTGAACCCCAGGATTACATTCCCCAGAATTCCTTTAGCATTTCCCAGCATCCTTTTCCCTTCATTTATGTGCATCTTTACATTATTGTTTATAAGCTTCTGTAACTCCTCCCTCTTCCTCTCTTCTCTCCTGACCAGGCTTGAATTAGATAGCTCCTTTTTAACTCTACTTTTTATTTTAGTTGATTGTTAATAAATAATATAAAATATAATACTTGATTTATTATATATTAATTTTAATTCTCACAGGTGACAAAAAATTGGAAAATGCGGGGGTGTCCCTCAATTGGGAAATGGTTGAACAAATTGTGGTATCTGATGGTGATGGAATACTACTGTGCTCAAAGTTAATAATGAACTGGAGGAATTCCATGTGAACTGGAAAGACTTCCAGGAATTGGTGCAGAGCAAAAGGAGCAAAACCAGGAGAACATTATACACAGAGACTGATACACTGTGGTACAATCAAATGTAATGAACTTTTCAACTAGCAGCAATGCAATGATCCAGGACAATCCAGAGGAACTTGTGAAAAAGAATGCTATCCACATCCAGAAAAAGAACTGTGGGAGGAGAAATGCGGAAGAAAAACTTATGATTGATCACTTAGTTTGATAAGGATATGATTAGGATTTTGATGTTAAAAGATCTACTCTACTGAAAATATGAATAACATGGAAATAAGTTTTGAACAATACATGTATAATCCAATGGAACTGCTTGTCAGCCTCAGGAGTGGGGAGGTAAATCATGAATCGTGTAAGCATGAAATATTCTAAATTAAAAAAAAATTAAAGAAAGAAAGAAAATAAGTAATACAAAAGGTAGTTCTAGTGTTAGGAGAGGCAACTTAGGTAGCTCAATGGATGGACTTAAAGTCACGTAGCCTTGAGGGCAAATTCTGGTTTCCCTCTGTCAGTTTTTGGTTCTCCTTTTTCAATTGGCCCATTTCTTCTTGCATCACTTTCATTTCTTCTTGCATTATTTTCCCTTCTTCTTGCATTACTTTCCTTTCTTCTTGCATTACTTTCATTTCTCTTCCCCAGTTTTCCTCTACCTCTCTTAATTGGTTTTTGAAGTCTTTTTTGAGCTCCTCCAGACTCTGTGTCCATTCCACATTTTTCTTTTCAACTTTGTGTGCATTTTCTTTGCTTTTGCTATCCTCTTCTGTGTCTGTACCTTGCTCTTTGTCTTCATAAAAACTCTTTAGAGTTAGGTGCTTTTTTGGTTGTTTGCTCATTTTTCCTATCTAATTATACGTAGGCTCTGTTTTGGGGGAAGTTGGAGTACCTTCTTAAACTTTAGACATTCTCTGATGCTATTTTCAGCTTATTTTCTGGGTTGTTACCAGTTTACCAGATGTTCTAAGGGCTCAGAGCTCAGAGAGCCCCCTTCTCGGGCTGATTCAATTGACCCTTGAGATGCTGATTGCTTAAAAACTTTCCTCAGCTTGGGTAAAAGCTTTTGTTCTCAATTTGAACTCGATCAGGTCAGGTGCTGATAATATTCTAGTCCCAAGCATAGGCTCACATTTTTGGTCTCACTGTGTTCTTGATTCAGTCAGGCACACCCTTGATTGCCCTTTCTTGGAGCTCCACCCTTAGTTTTGGGCAAAAAGATCCCAGGGAGGCTCCCCCTGAGAACCGTATATTGACCCCAAACCATGAATTATGTCCTCACCCAAAGCCTAGAAAGTCTTGTATTCCTGGCTTCACTCTGGGCTCATGTGGATCAACCCCCTTCAGCCCAGATTGCCCTGGTCTGGGACTCCAGAGTTCTCCATAGGTTTGAAATTTCAAGGGGTATGAGTTGGCTTGGACCACTATTTGCCCCAGCAGGATCTCAGGGTCTATTAGCTAGAGCTTAAATTCAGAACCTGTGAGAGCAGATGGGGGAGGGGAGGTGTGCTCTTGGCTTGCTCTTCACTCACTGCTATGCCTCATGCTATCTCTGCTCCCCTCTCACCTCAGTTCCCCAGATGGTCTCTGCCTATCTTTTGGGTTTTTCTGTTTTTGAAGGTTGTTTCACTCTGTCTCCTTGTTGATTCTTTCTCTCCTGAATTCATTTTGTGATGATATTTTAACTCTTGGTCAGAGAGGATTTTCATAATGAAACAGTGCCTCTCTTCTAGTTACTCCTCCATCTTGGTTCCACCCCTGGAAGTCCTTGAGTACAAATTCTGAAAATTCAGACAGGGATCTGTCATGTGATGTTATTACACAGCAAGGTAGCTTAGTGGATAGAGAGCCAGGACTAGAGTTGGGAGAACCTCAGATATTTTCTAGCTTTGTGACCCTGAAGAAGTCACTTAAACTCAATTGTCTAGCCCTTACCATTATTCTGCCTTGGAACCAATGCTTGTTTTGATTCTAAAATAGAATTAAGGGTTTAAAAAATCCTGCTCCAGACACTTGTCTAGTGTAGCAAATCACAACTTCTGAGCCTCAGTTTCCCATCTATCAAGAGGATAAGAATACTCATGCATAGAGAGTGCTCTTAAACCTTATAGAATACACTAATTATTATGGTTATTAATGTCGTGTGATGTTATCACAGACTCTGCTTGGAGCCAAAGAAACAACTGAACAACAATATCAGTGGCTGGGCTATTGATCTATGGTATCTTATTATGTGCCTAGTGCACCTCCTTTCCCTAAAGACAATTCAACTCAAATGTTACCAACAGCTCAACAATTACCATCTCAAGGGGAATCTGTGAAAATTTTTACAGGGATTTTGTAAGATACTGATTCTGGAGGGGGGGGGAGGGGCGGGCAGCTAGGAAGCTCAGTGTATTGAGAGCCAGGCCTAGAGACAAGAGGTCCTGGATTCAAATTTGATTTCAGACACTTCCCAATGGTGACGCTGGGCAAGTCACTTAATCCCCACTGCCTAGCCCTTACTACTCTTTTGCCTATTGATTCCAAGACAGAAAGTAACAGTTTAAAAAAAAATACTGATTCTGTTAGGGGTGTATGGGGTGCTCAGGGAGGGGTAGTATCTCTGGTATGGAGGGCTTGTCGTGCCCTCCTAGGGCAGCTATCCAGCCTCTGATCCCCACCTGACACCCAGCTCTCACTTGTGGCTCCTAGTAGCTGCTAGCATGCGGCAGCGGCCACATCCCGGGCAACGGCTTCGACAGGCCGGCTAAACCTTGTGAGGGTAGCCATCGGGTCGACGTCGACCCCTGGTGAACTAGGGCTTTGCTCACCCAGCATGTGAAGACTGCTTCGGCCGAACAGGCGGAAGAAACCAATAAGAAGGTTCAACGGCTGAGATGGCGACGCAGTGAAGCACTATGGAGTGCTTAGAGTGTGATGGAGCACAAAAGACTACACGGCCATCCAATGCAGCTGAGGAAGTCTCCAGGTGTAACAATTTTTCGTGCAAATGGACCCAGGCTTCCAACGCTGAGAGAGTGGGCCTGTCTCTGTGCATCGGCTTTTCCACTTAAATCTCTTTCACGCACAAGTATCTTTGTGCACACTCATCTATCCTAACCTATCCACCCTCTTCAAGACCTGTGGTGATGGGGTAGTGGCGACACAACAGGTGGAGGTGACCACTGGCAGTTGTAGTCACGATCCTGCACATAGGCGGCCCACAGACCAGTGGTCACTCAACCCTGTGGGCAGCAGGGACGTTCCGCAGCATCCTGGACAACTGAGCAGCCCTCTCTAGAACAGCACTGCTCACCCTAATCAAGGAAGGGGACTAGAAAAGGTGTCCCAAACATTGCCTGCCCTACAAACACCCGGTCAGCACACAGAGACTGGTGGGTCATCCCTTTAAGCGGTCGAAATCAAAAGAAACAAAATACAAAGAAACTCCTACTAGGAACATGGAACATCAGGACATTACTTGATAGAGAGAATACCCCAAGACCTGAGAGAAGAACAGCTCTAATCGGTAAAGAACTGGCGCGATATAACATCGACATTGCAGCCTTAAGCAAAACACACTTACCAGAAGAGGGATCACTCAGAGAACCCACCACTGGATACACCTTCTTCTGGAAAGGTAGAGCCTCAAATGAAGACAGAATCCACGGTGTTGGCCTGGCCATCAAGACCAGTTTGCTCAAACAGCTGCCAGACTTGCCTGTGGGCATCAGCGAGAGGCTCATGAAGATCCGTTTGCCTCTTAGCAAAGACCGGTATGCCACAATCATCAGCGCATATGCCCCAACACTGAACAGCACAAAGGAGACCATCGAGCAGTTCTACTCTGACCTGAGTGCCGTCCTGCACTCAGTGCCCACAAATGACAAGCTGATACTATTGGGAGACTTCAACGCCCACGATGGCCAGGACCATGAAAGATGGAAAGGAGTGCTCAGCAAACATGGCGTGGGCAAAATGAACAACAACGGCCTACTGCTACTCAGCAAATGCTCAGAGTTCAAACTCACCATCACGAACACTGTGTTCAGAATGGTGAACAAATATAAAACAACGTGGATGCACCCACGATCAAAACAGTGGCATCTCATTGAATACATCATTGTAAGCCGGCGAGACATCCAGGATGTAAAGATCACCAGAGCCATGAGAGGAGCTGAATGCTGGACAGACCACCGATTGGTTAGAGCGACTCTTCAAATGTGCATTGCGCCTCGCCGTCCAAAACGCGCCCAGACAGTTTGCGCATTTTACAACATGAGTCGTCTTAGAGATCCATCGTATTTGCAAACATTCCAGTCCTGCCTGGACAACAAGCTGTCTGCCAAGGGACCACTCACTGGAAGCTCAACCGAGAAATGGAACCAGTTCAGAGACGCAGTGAAGGAAACATCAAAGGCAGTCCTAGGCCCCAAACAACACAACCACCAGGACTGGTTCAAGGAGAACAACACTGCTATTGAAGACCTATTGAGCAAAAAAGAACAAAGCCTTTATGGAGTGGCAAAATAACCCAAACTCTGCTCCTAAAAAGGACAGATTCAAGTCTCTCCAAGCCACGGCGCAGCGTGAGATCAGGAAGATGCAAGACCGATGGTGGGAAAAAAAGGCAGAAGAAATCCAGCGGTTTGCTGATATGAAAAACTACAAACAATTTTTCAGTGCCCTCAAAACTGTCTATGGGCCATTAAAGCCCACCACCACTCCCTTGCTATTCTCTGACGGTGACACTCTCATAAAAGATAAAAAAGGCATCAGCAACAGGTGGAAAGAACACTTCAGTCAGCTTCTCAACCGACCCACTTCAGTCGACCAAAGCGCCCTTGACCAGATCCCCCAAAACCGCACCATTGAACAACTTGACATCCCTCCTTCAATAGAGGAAGTCCAAAAAGCCATTAAACAAATGAGTGCAGGCAAGGCACCCGGTAAAGACGGGATCCCAACCGAGGTGTACAAGGCCTTAAATGGAAAGGTGCTCCAGGCATTCCACATAGTGCTGACCAGCATATGGGAAGAGGAAGACATGCCCCCAGAACTCAGAGATGCCTCCATCATAGCCCTATACAAGAACAAAGGCTCACGAGCAGCCTGTGAAAACTACAGAGGCATCTCTCTACTCTCCACTGCTGGAAAGGTCCTCGCCCGTGTTATACTCAACAGACTCTTGTCATCTGTTTCAGAGCAGAACCTGCCTGAATCACAAGGTGGCTTCCGACCAGATCGCAGCACCATAAACATGGTCTTCACGGTGAGGCAAATGCAGGAAAAATGCCTTGAGCAGAACCTGAGTCTCTACATTGTCTTCATAGACCTGGAACAGGGATGCATTGTGGGTGATCCTCAGCAAGCTCGGTTGCCCAGCAAAATTTGTCAAACTGATCCAGCTCTTTCATGTCGACATGACAGGGGAAGTCCTATCTGGAGGAGAGACTTCTGACAGCTTCAACATCTCCAATGGTGTGAAACAAGGCTGTGTCCTCGCTCCGGTACTATTCAACCTATCCTTCACCCAAGTACTACGACATGCTGTGATGGATCTAGACCTGGGCGTCTACATCAAATACCGACTGGATGGCTCACTAGACCTTCGCCGCCTGACTGCAAAAACAAAGACAACAGAGACTCATCCTGGAAGCTCTCTTCGCAGATGACTGTGCTCTCATGGCCCACCAAGAAAATCATCTCCAAACCATTGTGAACAGATTCTCTACCACAACAAAACTGTTTTGCCTGACTATCAGCCTCAGCAAAACAGAGGTGCTGTTCCAACCTGCACCAGGGAGGCCAACGAACCAGCCGTGCATTACAATCGACGGCACGCAGCTTTCTAACGTCAACACTTTCAAGTTCCTGGGCATCATCATCACCAACGACGGGTCCCTAGACCACGAGATCAATGCCAGGATCCAAAAGGCCAGCCAGGCACTCGGGCGGCTGCGCTCCAAAGTCCTCCAACACAGAGGTGTAAGCCCTGCGACGAAGCTCAAAGTGTACAACGCAGTGGTCCTCAGCTCGCTCCTGTACGGTGTGAGACATGGACACTGTACCGGAAGCACATGACAGTTGGAGCAATTCCACCAACGCTCCCTCTGGTCAATCATGAGGATCCAATGGCAGGACCGAATCACCAACCAGGAAGTCCTCGACAGAGCCAACTCCACCAGCATCGACGTCCTGGTCCTCAAGACCCAGCTACGATGGTCTGGACATGTCATCCGCATGGACCCACAGCGAATACCAAGACAGGTATTCTATGGTGAGCTGTCAGCTGGACTCAGGAAACAAGGCCGACCAAAGAAAAGATTCAAGGATCCGCTAAAGTCCAACTTGAAGTGGGCTGGCATGACACCAAAGCAACTAGAACTCGCTGCCTCTGACAGAAGCAGCTGGCGAGCCCACATTCACCATACCGCCGCCACCTTTGAAGATGAGCGACGTCGACGTCTTGCCGCTGCGCGTGACCGCCGACACCAGCCACAGCCACACCTCCCATAACAACTGGTGTCCCAGGCCCCATGTGCCACAAACTGTGCGCCTCAGCCTTTGGACTCCAAAGCCACATGAGGGTACATCGTAGATGAAACTGCACAAAGACAAGTCATTCTCAATCACTGAGAGGCTACCACTACTGATTCTGTTACTATTTGTGTACCCTGGGGTAGAAACTGCCCTCTGGGAGGCTCAGTTTGACCTAGAGCTATTGAATAGATATTTATTTTAGTGGAAGGTGTTATTTCAGGATTATCTTGAGATCCAAATGAGACAGTATATATGTATGTGTGCATGTGCACACATGTGTGTGTTGTAAGAAGGGAATTTAATTAAACAGCCTTTCATTAGCTTAAGAATCCCTTTAGTTTGATACCTTGAATCACACAGTGTGTGATTTGTAATAAAAATATAGTCCCAGGCAAAAGTGCGTGTGTAACTAGATTAAGAATGTAGTCCCAGGGTAGTAGTATCTGAGGAAGAGTTTTAAGTGTATGTTTCCATAACTGTGTTACTATATTAATCATAAATGTGTAATTATGCTACATTATACTATTCTTTATCTCAAATTGATTCATGTAGGAAGGCAGCAAGCAGGGGAGGCAGGGAGGGTGGAGATTTCTCAGAAATGGGGGTTGGGATGTACTATTCAAAAATGACCCCTCCAAGAAGGCAAGGTCCAAGTGTCCTGACCTGCCCATGACTTGTAAGTCTCTGGACTCGTGTCAAGAATGATCTCTGTAAGTCTTATCCCTCACTCTGGAAGTTCCTCTTTTTGCTTTTAAAAATCTACCAGTGTTGTTGGTCAGAGTCTCAGAGCCTATTGGGGGCTTCGGTAGACATCTGGCTTGTTTGTATTGTCCACCACTTTGCTCAGAGAATACTTTGCCCAGTCTTTTTCTTTCTGGAGATTGATAAATAGATATGTAGACAGACAGGCAAGGGAATAGGTAGATAGATAGATAGATAGATAGATAGATAGATAGATAGATAGATAGATAGATAGATAGATAGACAGAAAGACAGGCAGACAGAAAGACAGAAAGACAGGCAGACAGAAAGATAGATAGATAGATAGATAGATAGATAGATAGATAGATAGATAGATAGATAGATAGAAAGGGAGAGAAAGAGAGATGGATAGATAGATAGATAGATAGATAGAGAGAGAGAGAGAGAGAGAGATGGATGGATGGATAGATAAATAAATAGATGGATAGATAGATGGTGAGAGAGATGGATGGTTGGATAGATAGATGGATGGATGGATGGATGGATGGATAGATAGATGGATTGATCAATAGATGGATGGATAGATAAATGGATAGAGAAAGAGAGATGGATGGATGGATGGATAGATGGATGGAGAGAGATGGAGAGAAAGAGATGGATGGATGGATGGATAGCTAGATAAATGGGTAGAGAAAAAGAGAGATGGATAGATAGATAGATAGACAGATAGATAGATAGATAGATAGATAGATAGATAGATAGACAGATAGATAGATGGATGGATAGATAGATGGATGGATGGATGGATGGAGATATGGCTTGTAACTGTTAAGTTTTCATTGTTATCATATCCTCATGTTTCAGGGGCATGCAAAGGACTTGCATAGAAGGTCAATGTTTTAGTGAGGTTTTAAAGGTGAGGCAGTATGGTACAATGTACAATGGTGTCAACATGGAATCTAGAAGCCCCCAAACTTGTAGCCTAGTAAGATCTGCTGAGCCCCAAGTTTAGGGTTAGCTTGTAAGCAGAGACCCCAGGTTCATCTCTGTTCCCCTGAGAGTTCACCCCGAGGGAAATTTCAGATCTAGCTAGTCTCAGGCTGAACAATAGACCCTAAGGTAAATGGTGGGGCTAAGCAAATGCTAAATATCCTTTTATCTTAGAAGTTTTCCCCATTGTATTAGGTCCCTTCCCAAGAAGATCAACACCTGGGCTGGGATATCCTTTTAGTGTCCATTGTAAGTAGGTCACTCCCTATTACCCCAGCCTCTGGCTATGGTCCCCTTCCCCAAGCCTGCTTGTAGCCTGCCAGCTAGTTTGAATTCTCCCATTTCCTTGTAACCATGGTAACATTAATCAATCACATTTCCCTGTCCCTCAGTTTCCCAAAAGGTACATAAGTTCCCCAAACTCTTTTGTCCTTCAGAGTTGTCATCTAGCGCGGTGGCACTCCCAGGGATAATGTCCCCAGAGTCCCAGGGTGTAGACCCTGCAAAAGTTTTGGCACTGGGCTCTGAGTAAAGGGCCAAATATCGGACTTCCCCCTTTCCGGATTAAAGACTTGGGTTTTCTGACTCCTTTGGTAGTTCTGTGTTATTTAGCAATGGCTCCAATGGATAGAGCACTGTACTTGAAGTCACCAATGTCTGAGTTCACATCCGGCCTCAAGCACTAGCTCAGTGAGAGGGACAAGTCACTTTATCTTGCTGAACTCTGATTTCCTTCTCGTTAAAATGAAAAGAATAAGTTAACCCAGGGGGTTCTGAGGAACAAATGCCATAATGGATGTCAAGTGCTATGACCATTGATGGTAGGTGTGAATGGGAGCCATTACATATGCCTAGGCAGGTTGTTCCAAAAATCAGTGCACTAGTAAAGCCACTTTAGTAATAAACTGTGCTAAAACTTGGGAGATGCCCAGTATAATCTCTGTTGGCACAGGAATGGGATCAATCCCAGGAAATCCTTTCACTGGTCAGCACCAGCACCCCCTCCAAAGCTGAAATTCTTCAGGAGTTTCTTAGAACTTTTGAAAGGTTAAGTGATTTACCCAGCCTCCCCCAGGCAAAAAGAGTGGGCGATTGGACCTGGCTCCAAGGCTGTCTTGATATCCCGGAGCTTTTTCTCTCAGTGGTGGTCAGTATTTCTCACTCTCCATTCTTTCCCAGCACCTTTAATCCCATCACCCGGCTATCTCAAGCTGTAATTGACTCCACAGCCTCCCTCAGCTTCCTTGCCCTTCTGATTGGAGGGCTGGACGATCCAGGATTACACTCCTCCCAAAGCCTTCCTTTATAGAGGGCAAAAATTGGACTTTTCACTCTTTCCGCTTTGTATCTGCAACTCTACCTGGTTTCAACACCAAAGAACAAGATATCTAACTAGATACAAGTGTATAATATATCCTGATCTATGATTTCAGGGATGTTGGGCCAGCAATCTAGACCCTCTCCCAGACTGATCCCATCTTTCCAGTCTCTCTAATCACCAGGGCCATCACAATCTTCCTAAAGCATGCCTTCCTTTCAACTGTCAACCCCTCCCTCCCTCAGCTGCCAAAGAGGCAGGGCTGACCTCCTCCATCCCAATAAACTCTAATGGCTCTCTTTTGCCTCTGGGATCAAATTCAAAATTCTGTTTGGCATTCAGAGGCTTTCCAGATATAACCCCTCCCTCCCCCCCTTTTCAGCCTCCTTCTACCTTACCCCACCCCTCTCCAGTGTTCTCTTTGACTAATGACGCTGGCCTCCTGGCTGTTCCAGGAACAAGAAACTCCATCCCTCTGCTCCTGGCATTTTCATTGGCTGTCCCCCACGCCTGGAATGCTCTCCCTTCTAATCTCTGCTTACTGGCTTCCTTCCAATCTCCACTGAAGTCTTACCTTCTCCTAGAAGCCTTTCCCAGTTCCTCTAAATTCTAGAACTTTGTCACACGTTTATCCTGAATAGAACCTGTTTGTACAGAGTTGTTTGTATATTGACATAATATTAGATCGTGAGCCCCTTGCAGGTAGGGACTGTCCTTATCACGTGCCTGGCACATAGTGGGTGCTTAATAAATGTTTGTTGACTGATTGGCATCGTACATTGCTGTATCGATACAGTATACTGAAAAGGGAGTGTTTCATCTTCCCAGGATTCCTTTGAATAGCAGGACAATTCCAAGGGCTGATGCCATAATTCTCCTCTCAGAGGAATGTTCCTTTAGTCTAGTAACAAGGATTCCAAATAAAACTGTTTTCCTCCCACGGACCTCTTGGCAACAACATCCTCAAGGGAGTAATTTCAGCTTTTAGTGACTCACTAGAATGCTCAGCAAAGATGGTGGCACACTGCCCCTTAGTGGTCATTGGCATCATCACCCCCCGTTTTTTCTGGATTAAGTCCAATAATTTCCTCTTGATTTTTATGGGAACAAACCCAACTCCAATGTGTCCTCTTCAGCTCGTGCCCAGAATTCAGTTCCAAAGCCTAAGCTTCTTTTTTTTTCAAGGACACTTAAAGCTCTATCAATCATTTTTTTCCCATTCTTTCCCTCCCGAGATCTCAGATCCTTGAATGATTTAAAGATTGTGGGGTCCCCAGTAAATTAAATAGCAAAGTACAAAATGTATTTTTTTTGTTCAGCTGACATTGATATGATACATAAGATTTGCAAAGCAATTTGAATACATTCTCTCATTTGATCTTTGCAACAACCCTGTGAGGTCTATATCATCATCCCCATTTTACAGATGAACAAATTGAGGCTCAAGAGGTTAGGTAACTTGCTACAGTAATTGTTTTAGATGGGGTTCCATCCCAGAACTTTCTGCTACCAAGTACAGGACTATACCTACTATACCAGTGATGGTGAACCTTTTAGGGGTGGGTGATCTGAGAAATGTCCTCAGGCACATGTGGAGAGGGGGAGGGGAGCAGCCTGGCTCTGACTTCTGACTTTCTAGTATCAAACTCTGATGAACTCTGCTACAACAATGTGCCATGTGCCATAGGTTCACCACCATGGCACTATGTGGAAGAGGTATGAAGAGAGAGGACTTAAAAGACAAGACAAGCATGCAAGAAACAAAGCTGGGGACCTGATCTGCAAAATCAAGGTGAAGATTCCAATAGGAATATTCCCAGGAGAGGCAGTTAGAGCCTGGCAAGGGGAGATTTAGGTTCATATTCCTATGTAATACAGAATACAACCTCAAATGTACACTTTGTAAGGAATGAATCTAATCAAAAAGAACTAACTGGGTTATATATGCAACTGGCAGAGGGTAACAAAGACATGAGTACTAATTCAGTAGCAATAAACTCTTTAGCTACACACAAGCCAGAACCATATGTATGGATTAAGGTGGGAAAGAAAAACTACAAGGCTCTCTTAGATACTGGTGCTTCAAAAGCTGTCCTAAATTAATTATTTATTACAACTATATTATGCTACCTTTCAATAAATGCACCCACACATATACACACAAAAATACACATTTCATAACCCAGAAGCCACCACTTCTTGCTAGTGCATATATCTTTGGAAATTACTTGGGGAGCAGAATGCCAAAGATATAAGGTCCGTGAGGGGCAAACTCATCCTATTATTCTGCTCTCCACAATTCAGAGGCTTATTGTCCAGAATGGAAAATCCTCGTCCCTGGTTTCTTTCTTCTGACCCATCCATTGCTTGTTGGCACCTTCACCAGAAAGGGGCAGAGCTCACCTAAAAGCATTTCGTCTCTGTATCTTCAGCTATAAAATGAGAAAGTAGAGCTAAATAATCTCCTTCCAGGTCTAAAATTCAGTGAGGCTGGGGCAATATATGTTCTCTGCTGGTTGTGGGTTTTAGTTTTCTAAGTACATGTTGCATCCCCTAGTAGAATATAAGCTCCTTGAGGGCAGAAATAGTTTCATTTTTGCCTTTTGTCTCACAATACCTGTAAATATTGTTGCAGTATATGGAAAGATATATTACACGAAAGCACTGGTATAACCTATATCAGACTATTTGCTACCTCGGGGAATAGGGAGCAGAAGGAGGAAAAGAACCTGAATTGAAAAATGTCAGAAAACAATTGTCAGGAGTCATCTAGGTAGTTCAGTAGATTGAGAATCAGGCTTAGAGATCAGAGGTCCCAGGTTCAAATATGACCTTAGATACTTCCTAGCTATGTGACCTTGGGCAAGTCACCTAACTTCCATTGCCTCCCCCTTACCATTCTTTTGCCTCAAACCAATACACAGTACTGATAAGGTATGGATTTTTTAAAAAGAAAATAATAGTCAAAATTATTTCTATTTGTTATTGAAAAGACATTTTTTAACTTTAAAAAGAATTATAAATATTTGTCAGATTTAATTGTTGATGACAACCCTGCCCTCTCCAGTCCTTGAGGCTACTTTAATCTTCCCCTTCAGTTGTTGTTGATCAAATGTGTTCAGCTCTTGGCAAAGATAGTGAAGTAATTTTCCATTTCCTTCTCTAGTTCATCTTATGGATGAGGAAACTGAGGCAAACAGGGTAAAATGACTTGCCCAGGGTCACATAACTATAAAGTGTCAGAGGCCAGATTTGAACTCATAAGGTTCATCAGACTGCCAACAGGTTAAGAAACATACCAAAAAAAAAAAAAAGATTAAGAACCCTTAGGAATTGACATGGATTATCCAATGAGACAATTAGCTCTTAGCCCCCATCTGGCTCCTTTTTTTCTTTATACTGCTAAGTCCTTACAATTTTTACAAAGACATGGTTGCACATAGCCCTTTAATCAAAATTTGAGAAATTAGTCAAAGCAAATTAATACCAATATGCCCAGAGCATGCATTGCCTAACCTGTAGCTTCATTCTTTCTCAGACCTTACAATGATTCTCCCCACCACCTCCCCCAGCTATGGGCAGGTCAGTAATGCCAAAGTTCAGCCCTCTGGATCTCACCCAGCTTGGAACCAATAAAAGTCACATTCAGTGGGCTGATCAGATTGGAAGCAATATTGCAGAGGGTTTCGAATTAAATGAAAAGAGAGGAAGCAGAGACATCTAGTGTTGTTGGCTTTCTTAAGGAAGTTAGCTAAGCAGGGGAGGAGAGGATGATGGCTAGGGAGAATGGTCAGATCCAATGAATCTTTTTTTTTGAAGGATGGGTGAGATATGGGTGTTGAGGCAGTAGGGAAGTAATCTGTAGATAGGTAGAGACTGAAGATTAGAGGAAGAATGAGGAGGATGGAGGAGGCAATTGGTTAGAGAAACCAGGAAAGGATGAGATCAAGAGAGCATATGAAGGGGTTGGCCTTGGCAAGGAAAATGGTAACTTCTTTGTTTTGATAAGGTGGAGGGAAGTGGGGGAAGATAACTGAATGAATGGAATCTGGAAGAGGAGGAGAAAGAGAAGAGGAGGATGAGCTCTGGGTGAATGTGGACTTTGAGACAAAGTTCTCAGCTAAGCGGATTGGAGGATAAGATGCTGTGGGGGAGTGAGGGAGGAGTATGGGTTTGAAAATGTTTGAAACATGATACTAGCTTAGAGTTTATCACCCCAGCTGTTCCTGGGAGAAAAATATTTGCTACTTCTTAGCTAAATGGCAGTGGACAGAGTTTCTGGGTCTGACATCAAGAAGACCTGAGTTCAAATCTAGACTTATATATACTTACTAACATTGTGACCCTGAGCACGAGACTTAAACACCATTTGCCTCAGTTTCCTCAACTGTAAAATGGGAATAATAACAGCACCTAGCTCACAAAGATATTATGAGGCTCAAATGAGATATTTGTAAAGCACATAACATTATACCTGCCACATAGTAGGTACTTAATAAATATTTATTTCCCCCTCTTCCTTCCCCAGCAGTGTCTTTTTTTGCAGTTATATAAAAACTTTTGTTATAAGCTGTCTTGATTCCAGACATAACCCTTATATACTTACCTCCCTTTTCCAGAAAATGCTTCCCTCAAAAAATATCCCTTAGAGGTCCTGGGTTCAAATTTGACCTCAGACACTTCCCAGCTGTGTGACCCTGGGCAAGTCACTTAACTCCCATTGCCTAGCCCTTACCACTCTTCTGCCTTGGAGCCAATACACAGTATTGACTCCAAGATGGAAGGTAAGGGTTTAAAAAAAAAATATCCCTTAGAAGCAGGACAAGCTTATAGGTTGGGACCCTCAGGTGAAAGATAATCCACTTCAGGTCCTGGCTAAGCCCAAGCCACAGTGGAGTGACTCTTTGAAGCAGCCATCAGTCTCACAAGCTGAAGGTCCAGAGTTTGATCGTTGGAAGGTGGGTGTGATGTATTGGGAGAGACTTCTGGAGACTAGAATATTCATCTGAGGGTCCCCCACTCAGTCTGAAACTGCTAGCCTGGGATTCCCTTCAGGGTGGAGTCCCATGGGAACAGGGAACAAGTACAAACTTTGGGATCTCCAACCTATAAGCTAGTCCTGAAACTTGGGGTTCATCAGATCCCACTAGGCCACAAGTTTGGGGCTCCTAGATTCCATGTGGACACTTCCTAGCTGTGTGACCCTGGGCAAGTCATTTAAACCCATTGACTAGCCCTTATCACTCTTCTGTCTTGAAACCAATACATAGTATTGATTCCAAAGTTTAAAAAGAAGAAGAATTCTTCTTGGGGGGAAGCTAGGTGGCTCAGTAGATGGAGAACCAGACCTAGAGATGGGAGGTCCTGGGTTCAAATGTGACCCCAGACACTTCCTTTGTGGGTAACCCTGGGCAAGTCATTTAACCTCCATTCCCTAGCCCTTACCACTCTTCTGCCTTAAAACCAATACATAGTATTAATTCTAAGATGGAAGGTAAGGGTTAAAAAAAAAAAGAATAAATCTTGGGGCAGCTGGGTAGCACAATGGATAAAGTCCATGCCTGTAGTCAGGAGGACCTGGGTTCAAATCTGACTAGCTAGGTGACTCTGGGCAAGTCATTTAATCCCCCTTGCCTAGCCCTTACTGCTCTTCTCTGTTAGAATTAATACTAAGACAGAAGGTAAGGATTTTAAAAAATTAATGATAAATCTTCTCCATGCAAACTATCCTTAACATGACCATGAGAGTTTAGAGACTTCATACCTTCCTTACATGGAGGTTGGACACATTCTTGGCTGACAATTTGGAGTGTGGTGGCATGGGGAGTCTTTCTTGGTCACCATTTCTCTCCTTGAAAAAGAAATTTGTGGGTGGCAATTCAGCTCTTGGGCATCAATATCTGGGCAGTGATTGGTGCTGCTGAGGACAGAACTGATCCTAGGAAGAAAGACCAACCTTAGCTGTTAGTAGCGTGGGTCCGTTTGTTTTTTCTGTACAAATGTCCTAGTGCCCCGAAAATAAGGGAAGAGAGGAGGGAGAAACCCTGAAAAGTTGGGAGGGGGGCTTCCCCTAGATTTCTTGACATTATGTGCCTATCAATAGACTTTACAGGATGCCCATAGATTAACACATCACTCCTGCTCTTTGTCCCATCCATTCTCTTATTCTGCTCATACATTCCTCTGATTGTTGAATGTTAAGTTCATGACTAATTACTTCTATCAAACAGCATTGAAAATGTATTCATTCCACCCCCCTAAAGTGTCCTGCCTCTTATTTCCACCTACTCCTTTCTTACTCATCCTTAAAGACCTAGCCACTCTGTCTTACCCTTGCTAAGATGGTCTCTCCCTTCCTATGACTCTCATGGTGTCTATCATCAACATGGCTACTTTTTTGGTAAGTTTTTAGTGTTTTTTTTCCCCTCACATTACTTTCAAATCTCCAAATACCTTTCCTCCCTCCTCTTCTCAGACAAAAACATACATTACGCCAAAGAGTAAAACAAAAACAAATCCACTTATTGGCCAAGTGTAGCCTTGCTTGCAATATTTTACACCAGTAGTGTCGAACTCAAATAGATATGGGGGCCAATAAAACATATATAAGGACCCCTGCAGGTCATGTTTTGTATATTTGTATACTTTTTTGTATATAATAACATTATCTATGTTTTGTTGTATTTTTATTTTCTAGTGATAATTTCATCTGCTTCTGGCAGCCCTCAGGAGTGTTGTGGGCTGTGCTCAAGGGGGAGTACATTCTCCTATCTCTTCTTGGAAACCAAACGTGGTCTTTATATTTTCTGAGAATTTAGTTTTGATTTGTCGTTGCTGGTTTATATCATTGCATGTGTCTTTTTCTTGGTTCTGCTTGCTTTGCTCTGCATCAATTCATATAAATCTTCCTTTATTTTTCTGCATCCTTCCTATTCATCATTCTTTACCTTACAGTTTTGTTCTATGACATGAAGGTATTATAGTTTGTTTAGTCATTCTCCAAATCGTGGACATTTTCTTTGTTTCTGATTCTTTGCTACTACATAAAGTGCTTCTAAAGCTATTCGAGTGTATGTGGGAATTTCCTTTTAATTATTAGCCACCTTGGAATATATGCCAGTAGCAGAATCTCTGGGTTAAAGGGTATGAACATTTGAGACACTTTCTTCAGATAATTCCAAATTGCTTTCCAGAGTGGTTGAACTATTTGGCTATTATCACAAACTTCTTTGCAACTTCTGATCTCTTAAATCTCAACAAGCATTTATCTATTAATAAGCAGCACCTACTTTGTGCAGAGAACACTATTCTAAACCTGTAGAATATTTTATTATTCAGTTGTGTTAATCATGTCCAACCTGGGGTTTTCTTGGCAAAGATCCTGAAGTGGTTTGCCATTTCCTTCTCCAGTTCATTTAAAAGATGTTGAAATTGAGGATTAAGTGATTTGTTCAAGGTCACATAGATAGTAAATGTCTGAGATCTGATTTGAACTCAGATCTTCCTGGCACTCTATCCATGGTGCCAGCTAGCTTCCCTTCTATAAAATACACAAATTACATAATCAATCAAGTATTTTTTTTCTTTCCTCAAGTTGCTTTCTTCTTTTTTTAAAATTAATTTATTTGTTGGTAACATTAAAATCCCCAGGTATCTCACCCTCTCCTTGCCCTCCTCATACTATATGCATCACCCAATAAAAAAAGGTATATCTAAATTATGTCTTTCATGCTTCTATTTATCAGTTCCTTCTCTAGAGGTGGGCATTCAAAGTTATTCTTCAAATATTAATTCTGAAGCTGCCTTAACAAGTATTTATTAAGCACTTGCTATATACTAGGACCTGGGTTAAGCATCATCTTTCCCCATGGAGCTCATTGCTTTTTAGGAAAAAAAAAAAGATGGAAAAGATGGAAAGTAAGGGTTTAAAAAAAAAAAAGACCTGATATGTACCAAAAGTAGAACCCGAGTCACTTTTCAAGTTAAGTTAAGTGTTTGTTAACTAAGGTGCTTTCTAGACTCTTTTGTTCTCATTGTAGCAATTAATTTATATTGGTTTAACTTCTAGATGAAATTTTTATAATATATCAATGTCATTTCTGTTGTCCATTTCCCACTTTTGATGTTCAATAGCTTCTTTAAATCATTCCAGGATTCAATCTTCTTAATTTTATGCTATATCTTTTTCTCATTACTATTCTTTTTTTTCTTGTTTATTATGAAATCTGACTTAGTCGTCTGACACACAGCCAAGTGACTGGGGCACCCTGATATTAAGACCACTACGTCTATAAAAAGTTTTTTTCTAACATATGATTGATCACATGGTTCATTGGGGATATGATTGGAGATGTTGACTTTAAATGATCACTCTATTGCAAATATTAATAATATGGAAATAGGTTTTGAACAATGACCCATGTAAAACCCAGTGGAATTGCTTGTTGGCTCCTGGAGGGAGGAGGGAAGAGGGGAGAAAAAGAACATGAATCATGTAACCATGGAAATATATTCTAAATTAATTAAACAAATAAAAATTTAAAAATAAAAATAAAGGTTTTTCTGTATTCAAATGTATTAAATTTTTCATTCTTTGTGATGCTATTTAGCACTCACCATGTGCAGTGAATGCCAATCCTTTTGGGGAAGAAACCATCCTTCAGGACTTGAGGGTCTACTATGATCTCTAAGCCATTTTTTTCTACAGTATCCTCTTTTCCTGTCTATTTCTCCCCATTCTCACCTTTTGCCAGCTCTGCACAGTCACCAAATATCAGAGTGTACATACCAATTGATGTGATATGGAGGGTTTTATCTGGCTCTTCACAAAATTTCTCAACCATTTCACCCTCAAGAGTTGGTGTGTAAGCTGCAGTTATTTTCATGGTAGTCCTTTTGTAAATATCTAGCCTCTGTATTGCAATGTGAGCATGAGTACCACAAACTAATATTTCTTGTAGCTTTGGAGTTCGGAATAACATCCTCTCTGCCAATTCCTTTTTAACTTAGCCTTTCTTCTGACTTCACTTGAGCAAAAAGTTTAAGATTGATTTGGTTTGTGTCCTCCAGCAACATATCTACTTATTGTTCATTGGACTAGGATCTACATTTATTGTACCAACAGTCAAATGAAAATGTGTTAACAGGGGAGAGGGAAGCCAGGTGGCTCAGCAGACCAAGAGTCAAACTGAAAGATGAGAGGTCCTGGGTTCAAATGTGACCTCAGACACTTCCTAGCTGGGTGACCCTGGGCAAGTCACTTAACTCCCATTGCCTAGCCCTTACCACTCTTCTGCCTTGGAATCAATACAGCATATTCATTCTATGATGGAAGGTGAGGGTGTTGTTGTTGTTTTTAATTTGTTGACAGTCAGATAATTGTATAATTCCTAACTCTCTGCCCATCACCACTGTAGAATTACAACAGAGACACACAGAACTGAGGGCTGATTGATTTTTTTTTTAATTTTTCCGTTTTATGGGTTGCCATGGCCAAAAAAAGTTTCCTCACCAGCACCCAGCCTCCTAGTGCTGTGTCTCTCTGTGATAAGCTAAGCTGGTACACAGAGAACAGACTTGGGCTGTTCTCAGGACCATACTTGAAGGATTTCCAGCATGGCAAAACCTGCCAGGACTTGTCCTCTGCTGGCAAATCTTTCGAGAACTTGGGGTCACAATGAAGCATCAAAGTAGGATTTATGATGAGGATTAAATTATAATCATTTGCAATGCCATGCCTGGCTCTATGAGTGATGGAACTGCAGTAACTCAGCTGCACTGTATTAGGATTATAGGCTTATGGCATTTAGAGCTGGAAAGGAATGAAAGATCCAGTCCAAGGATTCTTAAGCTTTCTGAGTTCCATGGATCTCTTTGGCAGCTCAGTGAAGCCAATAGGACCCTTCTCAGAGTAATTGTGGGGGCTTTAAAAAGTTCATAATTAAAGGAAATGGTAAATTCCAGTTGGAGGTTAGTGAAAAGAAAGATGTATTTTCCCCCTTCAAGTTCCCAGCCCCCCTGAAATCTATTCATAGATCCCTTGGGGTGCCCATGCACCCCAGCTTAAGAATTCCTGAACAAATGAATATGAATCTTCTTTAGAATATACAAATGATGGTCCTGCGATTGTTTGGAGATCTCTGTTGATGGGGGACTCACCACTGGTGTGGGCATCGTACCCCACAAACTCAGGCAAACTGTAAGCAGGGAAATTCCTTTGTTCCCTTCTGTCCTTGTGACACCTAACCCAAGAACATCTGATGACTTCTATAAGACTGAGATTATTATCACCCTTGGGCCGTCCTTTTCATTTGAGATGGACCTAGAGATGCACCTCCAGGCTATGCCTGCATGCCATCTCAGATATCCATCTGTCCCCTAAACTATGGGGGTCTTCAGGCAGCCTCCAGTCAGATGACCAACCACCCCAATGCCCAAGTGTTTACCACTCTAGAATCACATCCTCACCATGGCACAGCATCATGTCCTCACTGTTGTAAAGAGTATATTGATGGATTCTGGGAGCAGCCTGCCATCTTGCTGTTCCACCTATACTATCCTCCTGGCCATTCTCAACATTGCTTTCCAAATTAATCAATTTTCTCTTTTTATTTTTAAGCTAAGTTTAAGAATTTTGCATGCTTGCAAAAGGCATCCTTCCTGAACCCCAGGGGTTCTCCTCTGCACCCCACAACTACTATGCAGTCAGAATTCACTATGCCCCAAGGCAGCCCATTGCCCTTTTTTACCAAGACTGAGTGTTGAGCTGCAAAAAAGAGTCTGCAAGTCAGAGATGAGCAGGGAGTGAATTCCAAATATGGCAGTATCCAGTGGGCTAAGATTTGATCCTTACCAACAAAGCTAAAGCTACTTATTCTTAACTGCAGCAGATTGCTACTGGCTCTGCCCACTAGAGCCAAGTTGCCTTCCTTCCTGAAAGCTACACAAAGCCTGGCTTCTGTTGACCTAAGTGGCATAAGAGGGGCCTCCTTGCTGATGGATGTTGCCATAACTACATGCTTGAAATCAAGTCTAGCTACTGAAGGAAGGAGTATGTGTGTATTCAACTGAGAGGAGGAGGGAGGGGAGGACAGAGTAGAGTTCATATCTGAATCTCTCAGAAAGTAATCTGACTATAGAAATTGGAGAAACTGGAAGGGACCTCAGAGGCTATTCCAGGAAAACTGAGGCCTGAGAAGTTAAGCCATATCATCTCCCAGGTCACAGAGGTAGTAAATATCAAGGCTGACATTTAAACCTCGGCCACCCCCAATGGTTTAAAGATCAAGGGATACCCACAATGAAAACAGAACTTATTATGGAGTCAGAGAATCTGGTTTCAGACTCCACCTCTGTCACTGAGTGCCTATGTAAACTTGGGCAAGAGCTTTCTGGGTCTCTGAGTTTCCTTAACTATAGGGGAACCAGATGATCTCTGAGGTCCCTGCCAGCTCTCTATCTGGGGATCTTTACACTACAGAAAAGCATTTATTAAACTCCTACTATGCAAAAAAAAAAAAAAGATATTAGGCTGGTATGAGGTGCAGGGGGCACAAAGTTTACATATTCTCAAGCCCTTGCCCTCATTGAATTTTGTTATTTTTGGTCACTCCTGACTCTTTGTGACCCCACTTGGTGGCAAAGACACTAGAACAGCGTGGATTTTCTTCTCCATCTCATTCAACAGAAGAGGAACTGAGGCAAACAGGGTTAAATGACTTGCCTAGGGTCACACGGATGGCTTGCCATTTCCTTCTCTGGTTCATTTGACAGATGAGGAACTGAGGCAGAGTTAAGTGATTTACCTAGTTGGTTCATATAACTAATAAGTGTCTGAGACCAGATTTGAACTCAGGAAGAAGAGTTCCTGATTCCAAGCTCAGCACTCTGTTCACTGAGCCACCAGCAGAGTTTACAGAACTTGAATAGCTTTGCACTGATTGCTGCCCTGCCTGGAATTTACTCCCTCCTTGTACCTCCTGGTAGAATCTCTTTTCAGCTGTAGCATTGTTTCCTACCCAACGCATTTCCCCCCAAGTCCTAATGCCCTTCCTCCAAACTTCCATTGAGTTCAAATTCAGCCTCAGACACTAGCTGTAATATAATCTTGGATAAGTCATATCACCTCTGTCTGCCTCGGTTTCCTCATCTGTAACACGAGGATAATAATAGCACCTAACTCCTAGGGCGACTGTGAGGATCAAATCAGTTAACATATATAAAGGATTTAAAAACCTTTTAAATGCTACAGAAATACTAGCTATTATTATTCAACTTTAATTTATACACTATTAATTAATGTAATTGATACATTAATTCCATCTATCTTTATGATTGCAATGTCTCCTCCAACAGAATGAGTAGGAATTGGTTTTTTCTTCTTAGAACCCTTACCTTCTGCCTTAGAATCAAGCAGTAGAGCTATCAGGGCTAGGCAATTAGGGTTAAGAAGCTTGCTCAAAGTGACACTGCTAGGGAGAATCTGAGACCAGATGTGAATCTAGAATTGTTTCATTTTTTTTCAATTGTATCATCAGCACCTAGCATGGGCCCTTCACAAATGCTTATTTGTTGACTGATTAATTGGCCCAAGGACTGGTGGGTCTTATCATTGGAAGAAGGTCTCTTAAATCTATGGGGGAAGCAAATAGAGGAAGGGTAGATAAAGGCAGCAGGAAGACCTAATAGGGGGAAAGAAGAGGGATAGGAAGGAAAGAAAATAGATGTTTGTCAACATAAAATAAAAACCCCCTAATTGGTAATTCTGATGGACTTAGGACAAAGAATGCTCCACCTCCAGAGAAAGAACTGCTGAAGCCAGGTGCAGATCAAAGCGTATGATTTTTCACTTTAGGGTGTTGGTGGTTTTATTGGGGTGGGGGGTGTTTTTATATAACTATTCCCTTACAACAAAGACCAATATGGAAGTATATTTTGCATAATAATGCAGATCAAGTTGCTGAAAGGGAAGGGAGAGAGGAAATAATATCCATTTAATATTATCAGAAAACGTATGCTGAAAATTGTTATTGCGTTTAATTGGGGAAATAAAAATATTTTAAAATAAAACTTCTAAAACCCGTAGTTTAAAAAAATTAATACTTAATTTGTGAATTACTGTAACTTGGCTCTCCCACTTTCCTAGCATTGTGACCTTGAACAAATCAATTCCTTTCGACCAGGTTTCGGAGAGCAGACCACCTGGTCTCTTAAAGTCCCTCCGCTATTGAGCACCTCTAGCGCTAGCCCCTGGGTTCCCTTGCCCCAAACCAGGCCAGGTTGGAGCAGCATGGCTGGCGCCTGAGCGGAAGTCTGCACCAAGGGCTCTGCGCATTCTTGGAGGCTACAGGGCACCCGGCACCAGAGAGAGCCCGGAGAAGGTCCAGGGGAGCTTTTTAGGCGCCGCGATCCCTCCCCGGCCAGCTGAGCGTTGCCCTTGGACACGGGACGCAAACACTCGCGGACTCGTGGAGCTCCGAGAAGTCTCGGCACTGACCCCACGCGACGCGTTCTCGCTTGGACAGCCACAGCCCCAGTTCCCACGCTTTTCCAGTACCAGCCCCTCCGGAACCAGCCCCTCCAGACCCAGCCTCGCGGAAGCCGTGTAGCTCCGGCCAGACTATGGCCAGCTCCGACTCCGAGGAGAGCAGCCTCGACACCCAGGAGGAGAGTTACAGCAGCCTTAGCTTCAGTCGCAGCTGCAGCCGCAGCCCCATCAGTGCCTTCGAGGGCGAGTCCAGCAGCCAGCTGTACGATGACAGCCTCGCGCCACAGAGAAGTAGCCGCGCCTCCTCCACCCCCTTTTGGGCCCCGCCGCCCTCTTCATGTCCCTTTAGACTTCTCCATCCATACACGGGCGCGTGGGGTGAAAAGGGCAGCCAGCCTGTGGTGACCTAATCCAGCCTCTGAAGCTTGGCTGTGTGACTTGGAGCAAACCGCCACCCCTCTCTGGGTCTGGTTCCGCCCATTAAAGAGCTCCGAACTCGTTCTTGAACTTTAGGACGCTATTACTGTTTTTGTTTCGTTTTCTGCCCATTTCTGTAACTGATTCCGGAGAGAGAACTCCAGGATAGATCAGTAACTATTCTGCTATGTATGTCCACTTAGAGAGTTGCCCTGGGGCACGGGCAAATTGAGCTGGCTTCTCCAAGTCATACAGCCAATGTAAGTCCAAGGCGAACCCTCGCCGTCCCGTCCCAGCTCCCTCCCCTACACATCCTGTGGCCTCCGCCCTCTTAGCTATATTGGCAGTTTATAATTCCCTAGTTCACCCCGAGGAAACAGGGAGGACCCATGATAGGGCTGAAAGAGGACACCGATTAAGTTAGAGGACCTGAAATCCCAAGCTGTGTGATCATGGGCAAATGACCTCTTTTCTCCAGGCCTCTGTCACTGAATGAGTTGAACAAGACCTCTCAAGTTCTTTCTAGGTCAATCCTGCCTCGGACACTTCCTAGCTGTGTGACCCTGGGCAAATCACTTCACCCTGTTTGCTTCCGTTTCCTCATTTGTAAAACGGAGCTAGGAAAGGAAAATGATAAACCACTACAGGATCTGTGCCAAGAAAACCTAAACTGAGGTCAAGGAAAACAGCACACAGGCTAGCTAGGAGGCTCCGTGGATAGAGAGCCAAGCCTGGAGAGAGAGGGTCCTGGGTTAAAATCTGCTCTCACATCCTTCCTAGTTGTGTGACTATAGGCAAGTCACAACCTCAGTTGCCCAGTCTTTACACAAGATTGATTCTAAGACAGAGGGGAAGGAAGGAAGGAAGGAAGGAAGGAAGGAAGGAAGGAAGGAAGAAAGGAAGGAAGGAAGGAAGGAAGGAAGGAAGGAAGGAAGGAAGGAAGGAAGGAAGGAAGGAAGGAAGGAAGGAAGGAAGGAAGGAAGGAAGGAAGGAAGGAAGGAAGGAAGGAAGGAAGGAAGGAGGAAGGAAGGAAGGAAGGAGGAAGGAAGGAAGGAAGGAAGGAAGGAAGGAAGGAAGGAAGGAAGGAAGGAAGGAAGGAAGGAAGGAAGGAAGGAAGGAAGGAAGGAAGGAAGGAAGGAAGGAAGGAAGGAAGGAAGGAAGGAAGGAGATTGAATCAAGCGATCTTTCCATAATCAGAAGAGAGGTTAGCTTTACAATTCAAACTTTTCTCCATCATTAAAGCTTCTGAGCTTCAGTTACCTCCCCAGTAAAATGTGGACGCAATCATTGCACTGCCTCCCCAGCAGAGCTGTTGGGAGGATCAGATGAGGCAATGTCTGTGAAACCTTTGTAAACCATAAAGGGTCTGGCTAACAATAGCTTACATTTTCTAGAGCAGAGGTTCTTAATTTTCTATTTCATAGAGTTGACGGTCTGGGAAAGTCTCTTCTCAAAATAATCTTTTTAAATGCATATAAAGCAAAACAGAATCACAAAGGAAGCCAAAAATTAGTGAAAATAAGGATGTAATATTTTCCACCCAAATTCATGTATTCCCAAAAATCTGTCCATGGTCCATGTCCCACTTGTTAAGAACCCCTGATGGGGTATTTTAAGGTTTACCGAGCACTTTACATACATGATCACATTTGATCCTTACCACATCCCTGTACGGTAGGTATTATCCCAATTTGACTGAGACCCAGAGAGCTTAAGTGATTTGCCCAGGGTCCCACAGCTGCTAGGGGGCAGGATTCAACACCATCTCAGCAGACAAGTTCACTACCCAAATATAAGGTAGCATATTTGTATCACTCTTAGCTTTCAGATTGACTGGTACAGATCCCCCACCCTGTCCCACCAAAGAAGTTCATTGTCCTGGACTTCCTCAAAAAGATGCTTTCCTGACCTTTCCTCAAATACTTTTGAAAACAAAGCCATGCTCATCTCTAACCCAGCCCCCAGCCTTCTTCTTCCCTACCTCTAGTCCCTACCCATGAATGGTCATCCTTAGGCCTGTCCTGCAAAGGTAGATGCTTCTTCAAAGAGAGCAGGGAGAAGGGGCCAGAATTGAAAAGACTTTTCGTTCCGCAGATCTTGGGATTCCCAGGGCACTCAGTACATATAGAAGAGAGTCATCATATTCCTTCCAGGAATTCCCTAGGTAAGAAAACAATTTTTAGCTGCCTAGTAAACAGCAGGGTGTGGGTAAGTCTAGTAAGCAAATTGTCGTTTTAAAAATTCGTTTAAAAGTGTTGGGAAATTAAAATATTTTAAATGAAATTAAAATAAAAATTCATTTAAAAAGAAAAAGAAAAAAGAATGTAACCTTCTCTCCCAAATTCATTCAGCAAATTATTTACAGAGCACACACATGGTGGGAACCACTACAGGGAGGAAATACAAAGAATGAGATTATATTGATGCCCTCCAGGAGCTTATGGTTTAGGAAGGGTAGAAAAGACAAATATGGACATGGTTACAATACACAGAAGGGTGTCTAAATACCACATAAGCAGTTTAGGCAATAAGTGAGAGTAATTTAGAAGATTATTTCCAGCAGGTGGTCAGAGGGAGTGTGAAACAAGATGCCAGGATGCTTAAGAAGATATCAACATGCATAGTGAAGCTCTGCATGTAAGGACTACAGATGGGGAAAAGAGAAAAAGTGAGGCATGTACTGAACTCCTTGAAAAAAGCAGAGGAGATGGGGCAGCTAGGTGGCTCAGTGGAAAGCAAGCCAGGCCCATTAGCAATAGGTTGTGAGTTCAAATCTGGCCTTGGAACATTCTCTGAATGAACCTGGGTGAGTCACTTAACCCCAATTGCCTAACCCTTAACACTCATCTGCCTTAAACTGATGCTTAGTATTGATTCCAAGACAGAAGGTAAGGATTTTTTTAAAAAGGCATTGTATCAGCAAGTGGGTGATTCTCAATCTATTTCATTTCAGGACCCATTTACACTCTTAAAAATTATTTAAGACTTCCCCAAAGAGCTTTTGTTTATATGGGTTCTATTGATAGTTACCTGATTAGAAATTAAAATATTATAAAAATAGTTTTGACCTGTTGAACCCACAAAAAGCACCCCTAAGGGTCCCTGGACCACCCTTTGGGAACAGCTACTCTTGACAGATGCTTTGAACCTCAGAGAAAAGGAAGTGTCAGGGCTAAGGCAGCAGAAGGAAAGTATAAATGTAGCTAGCATTGGGAAGCAAGTCATATGCCTGCTCCTACCCTACCGGGTCATATGGATACCAGGAAGGTATAATCTTCCATGAAGAGAGAGGCTAGAAATTCTGTATCTTCTGGGGAGAACAAGGATTCCTTGAGATCCAGGAAACGGGAAGTCTGGGAGAGGAAAAGATTCAGGACAAATAAGGTGGGGTTTTCAGAAGGCACAAGAAATGGAAAGGACAGAGAAGGATGTGACCTGGGAAGGAGAAGGCTAAGATGCTTAACGATGAGAGTGGGAAGAGAAGGAGCTGATGTCAACTTGGAACAATCTCACCCTCTAAGATCCTATTAGAACCAAGGGTAGGATATGGGGAAGGGAAGCAGGGCAGGAGAGATAGACCAGTGTATTCCCCAGATTTTCTCCATACATCAAGTTGCTGATAATGGAGGAAGAAGAGAAGATGGAATCAGACTCTGGCTCAGTATGTGCCTGGGCCAACAGGTCTCCATTCTGAACTCAACCTTTGGCACCAGCTCCTTAAAGTGACAAAGTGACAGAAGATGAGCTGCTTGGGCTCGAGGGCCACCAGTGGTTCTCTGTACCATTGGCCTCCCTTAAACAGCTCTTTGACCTCTGATGTGCTGGCCTAAAGCACAAGTCCATAGTATGTCCATCTCATCTTTCTCTTCAATGGAATGAAGCATCTGTAGACTTTGGAGACTTTGAGCCCTCACTAAGACATAACGAATCATATGTCGTGAGGGTTTTTGGAAGATCACGACAAAGTGTGGTTGCCCATAGAAATTCATCAGCCTGGTATGCCAATTCCCTGCTGTCATGCTTCATGGGTTCTGGATAATGAATGAGGCTTTTTTGTTTTCCTAGTCATCAACAGAGGGAAGCAGGACTGTGTAGGTGCTCCCATGTTTTTTATTTTTTATTTTTTGACTTTGAGATTTTTTTTTGTATTTATTTATTTATTTTTAAACATTATTTTATTTGGTCATTTCCAAACATTATTCATTGGAAACAAAGATCATCCCATGCTTTTTAGCATGATGTTTTAAATCACAAAATAAACACCTTTATGTCATGGAAAATCGAATTTTCTGGCATTAAAATATTCATATTGATAAAAAAACAATAATAAGTCTACCCTGTGGCATCTCCCTATGTGTTCAACTCAATTCAACAAATTCGTATTAAGTACTGTTTTTTAAACCCTTATCTTCTGTCTTAATTATTGGTTCCAAGGTAGAAGAGCCATAAAGGCTAAGCCATTGGAGTTAAGTGACTCACCCAGGGTCACACAAGCAGGAAGTGTCTGAGGCCAAATTCAAACCTAAGACCTGCTGCCCTTTAAGCCCTTTCTAAGTTCAAGACATTGGGTATCCTAAGCAGCCACCTGCCTTGCGTCCTGTACTTTATCTTGCCTGGTGTTCTTCAGAGTCTTCCTAAGACAATACAAATGGAAGTGATTCCATTTTCTGGCATGATGCTGGTAGATTCTCCAAGTTTCCCAGCATCGTACAAAGTCATCAGCCTCACACTCTTCCACCATCCTCGAAGCCCAATGGCAGGATGGAAGTTAAGACCACTGGTGCTAGCTCAGGATGCATTCAGAGAGTGATCTGGGGGTCTTCGATGGCTAACCAGCCTCTGAGCACTCCACAGCACCTGCTTCCATCACCCTCATTGCCTGTTGTAACAAATTATTCACATCCTGCTATTCTGCCAGGAAAGTTTTCACGGTGCTGGGTAGATACCCTTCTGACTTACTTCGTCAGTTCTCCTTCCTGGTACAGCCCATCTGCAGAGACCGTTTTATCAGGATGTGGCTGCAGTGCATGCTTCTGGAAGCCACAGGTGAGAGTTGGGTGGCAGCCAGATACAAAAGGTGGCTGAACAGCCCTGAAAAAGGGTACCAGAAGTACTAGTCTTCCCTCAAAACCCCATATGCCCCTTCATCTATGGAAAGCAGTTAGGAATATCAGACACTTTTTTTTTTCTTGTAAAAAAAATACTAGTTTGGGGCTGCCTGGTAGCTCAGTGGATTGAGAGTCAAACCTGGAGACAGGAGGTCCTGGGTTCAAATATAACCTCAAACACTTCCTAATTGTGTGACCCTGGGCAAGTCACTTAACCCCCATTGCCTAACCCTTACCACTCTTCTGCCTTGGAACCAATGCACTGTATGATCCTGAGATGGAAGGTAAGGGTTTTTAAATAAATAAATGTTACTGTTCTATATACAAGTATTATTTGGGTATTAAATAGTTCTCCTGTTTGATGATTCCTGTGTAAATTTGAGTTTCTCAAAGAGTGGTTCTCAGATTATCCTTTCAACACCATACCTTGCTGATGGTATGGTACAGTGGCTCTAGAATCCATAGGATCTGAATTCAAATCTCATTTCTGATGCTTACTGCTTATGGCAAATTTTGCAAATCATTTAACTTACATTTACAAATGTAACCTTTTGTCTGAACTTCAGGGAACAGATCATTCAAAGTTTTCCAAGATTATATATTGGAATTGATGCCTCAGTGCAGACAGATGCCAGCTGGCTTCAAAGTCGAGCCAGGAAAAGACAAAAAGGTAAGTAATTGGATTTCTCAAGGTCTTCATTCATACCAGTAGATGAAACAACAATACCCTTTCTGATCTTTTGGTACAGTGGAAAAGGCAATGACTTGAGAGTCAAAGGACCTAGGTTCAAATCTTACTTCTTATGCTTACTGCCTGTGTGACCATGGACCAGGGGCATTTAATCTCCCTGAGCCTCAGTTTCTTCATTGATAAAATGAGGGGGTGGGACAAGAAAACGTTGAAGGTCCATTTTATCATCCTAAATGATCCTATGATGTCCCCAAACATAATAGACATGAAATAGACAGACCTTGTACACTTGGGTGATGCATACAACCTTTTCTTGCTATTATATTGTGTCTAGACACAACTAAAATTATCCAAAGTCAAACAGAAGAACTAAAACTATGAGAAACAGAATAGAATCTAATTCTTCACTCTGGGAAGAATAATTTCTTTAGCTTCAATCTTGAGTTGTCCTGAAACCCCTTCTAGATTTATTTATTTTGGAAGAAGTCAAACATAGAGGAGAAGTATACTGATTTCTATAAGGAAGAAGTCTGAACTGGAAGATTACTCACTCAAAATGAGGTAGGTGGTCTGTGCTAGGAAATGTTGAATAACCAGGTCTCAAAAAGAAAGAAGGAAAGTACCCATGACACACTTTAAATTGAATCAGCGTTATGAAACATTTTCTCTATCACTTTCTTATTTAAAATTTTATTTAATTGATTAATTTAGAGTATTTTTCCAGGATTACAAAAATCAGGTTCTTTCCCTCCCCTCCCCTAAACCCCCTCCCATAGCTGATGCACAATTCCACTGGGTTTTACATGTGTCTTTGGTCAAGACCTATTTCCATATTATTGCTTTTTGCACTAGGATGATCATTTAGGGTTTATAACCCCAATCATATCCCCATTGACACTTGTTCTCTATCACTTTCTTAAGTTTAGATAATGAGCAAAACAGTAAATGAAACTCTTATTTGTAGCTTTTTCCCTGTCATGGTTCTCATTGATGCTTTCCAAAAAGATTGCATCCATTATGACTCCACAATCAGTATAATGGCATGCCTAGCTTTCTACATGGGCAGCATTTGCTATTCTTTTTTTTTTTAAACATTATTTTATTTAGTCATTTCCAAACATTATTCATTGGAAACAAAGATCATTTTCTTTTCCTCCTCCCCCCCCTCAGCATTTGCTATTCTTAATACAGAATATAATTATTGATCTCAAAGAGAAGATCTCACTCCCCAAGACAATGAGTTCTTTTGTGATATAGACCCCAGCCAGTTCCCAGAGGTCCCACAGCTAGGGAAGTCCTTGGGCATTCTAAAATCTATTCTTTGATCCCCTTCTCTCTTGTCCATGCTCATGATCTTTCATACGAAATCATTCTAGGAGTTACAGCCTGAAATTCCTTTTAACTCCCATCATATCCTTGGGTAGGAGACTGTATCCCTTTAAAATCATGCTAGGGACTCTACTAGGAAAACTGCAAATAATCTGGGTGGAACAGAGTAAGAATGTTCCTTCCAGTCCTCCAAAATGCCCTTGGCCGCCCTACAAACCAGCTCAGGAACGAGACTGACAATGGACCAGGCACTAAGGAGAATTAGGAACTATTAACCACCATGTGAAAGGATGCTCTGAATCATTAATAATAAGAGAAATGCAGATGTGAACAAAGTGAGCTTTCACTGTGCACCGAGAGAGAAAACTGGCAAAGATGGCAAAAGATGGGAATCCCCAGATGGAGGAGGTTATTGAAAGATGCCCTGGGGATGGAGCTGTGGACTATTCTGCGTCTATTCTGGAAAGCAGTTTGGCATTTTACAAAGAAAATGGTGAAAAGATTCACATCCTTTAAGCCAGAGGTTTCACTGCTAGACACACACACACATATACATATCTACCTACATATGGGTATCCTTTCTACATCATGGAGGGGTAGAAGCACAGCATTGCCATAATCTAGAAAACCCACATAAACTTTTTTGGCCCTCCCTTCATATCAGAAAAGTGAATTTTTTCTTTTTCCTTTTATAGAGTACTTACAGTACCTTATATGCATTTATGAGTTACTACTCAACTTTTAAAAAGATCTCTACATATCTAGCTTCTGTGTGTCATCTGCTGCTTTTGCATTCTTTTTGCAAACTAACTTTTTACTCATTTTAATGTTTAAAAAGGAATCTATATTTATGGTATTAAAAAGATAAAATATTTGTATATTATTCAATACTATAAATATATTTTATGAATTTCTGAGTTTTTACTGGTTTTTGTGTGTCATCTTTGGCTTCCACAAAACTCCCCCAAAATATCCATTTCTCATGCCAACCCATGATATATCAAAAGCATTATGGGGAGAGTTGTGTTGTGGAAGGAATACTGTTCTCTCTCTCTCTCTCTCTCTCTCTCTCTCTCTCTCTCTCTCTCTCTCTCTCTCTCTTTCTCTCACTCTCTCTCTCTCTCTCTCTCTCTCTCTCTCTCTCTCTTTCTCTCACTCTCTCTCTCTCTCTCTCTCTCTCTCTCTCTCTCTCTCTCTCTCTTTGTCTCTATCTCTGTCTGTCTCTCTGTCTCTCTGTCTCTGTCTCTCTCTGTCTCTCTGTCTCTCTCAGTCTCTGTCTCATATATATGTATATACAATTTATATTTTTGTATATTATATATTTTATTTATTTTATATAAAGTCCTGCCTTTCAGAAACTACTGGGTCCTCTATGGGGTAATTTTAGATTCATATGTCTTAACTGACTGAAATACCATCCCAGATTCAATATATATATTACAAGGAAGTCAGTGCCAAAAACGTCCCTCATATATCCCAAAATATAGCAGCATTTTTTTTATATTGTCAAAGAATTAGAAACAAATTAGATAACCATCCGTGGGGGGATGGCTCTTGTATTACATTACAAGTTGTATTATAAGAATGTGATGGAATATAATTGATCTGTAAGAACTGATGACTATGGCAAAGCAGGATAAGACTTATATGAATTGATGCAAAGTGAAATAAGCAGAACCAAGAAACTAAAATAAATGCTACAACAATGGAAATGGAAAGAATAACAAAGCAACTGAAACTGAATGCTGAAACATTATAATAACCAAGCTTTGCCCCAAAGGAGAGATACACAAAGGCACGGCTCCCTACTACTTTGCAGAGATGAGGGTATATAGCTTTGCAATGCTTGGGGTACTATCAGATTTTTGTAGAAAGATACATTAGTTTATTTTATTTATTTATTTTTTTAAACCCTTACCTTCCATCTTGAAGTCAATACTGTGTATTGGCTCCAAGGCAGAAGAGTGGTAAGGGCTAGGCAATGAGGGTCAAGTGACTTGCCCAGGGTCACACAGCCGGGAAGTGTCTGAGGCCAGATTTGAACCTAGGACCTCCTGTCTCTAGTCCTGGCTCTCAATCCACTGCCCCCATACATTAGTTTATTTTTAATAGACTTCCCCCCTCCCTCTTTTTTTATTATTTGTTGTAAGGGAGAGGGAGGGTGCTATATTGGAAAATGTAGGTAGATATAAAAACAAATGCTATCCATAGAAATTAATTTTAAAGGGCCAGGTAGAGATGGGGAAATACTTTGCTTTCCTTATCACTATCAATTAAAATGCTGTATTTCTTTTTTTCCCCCATGGTTACATGATTTGTATTCTCTCCCTCCCCTCTTCCCTTCCCCCTCCTGGAGCTGACAATCAATTCCACTGAATTATACATGTATAATTGCTCAAAACCTATTTCCATATTAATTATTTTTGTAATAATCTCTTAAAACCAAACCCCCAAATCAAATACCCATCCAAACAAGTAATAACTCATGTTTTCTTCTGGATTTCTACTCCCACCGTTCTTTCTTTAGATGTGGATAGCATTCTTTCTCCGAGGTACCTCAGAGTTGTCCTGATCATTACATCGATTTAAGTAGCAGAATCAATTACATCCCACAATGTTTCACGTTCTGTGTACGTTGTTCTCCTGGTTCTACCATTTCACTCTGTATCTGTTCATGGAATTCTTTCCATTTCCTATAGAAATCAAGCAGTTCATCATCCCTTAAGCATAATAGTATTCCATCACCATCATAGACCACAATTTGCTCAGCCATTCCTCAATCAAGGGATATTCCCTCAATTCCCAATTTATTTTGACACCACAAAAAGCATAGCTATAAATGTTTTTGTACAAACAGAACCTTTCCCATTTTTAAAAATCTCTTTGGGAAACAAACCCAGCAGGGGTATAGCTGGAACAAAAGGCAGGCATTCTTTTAAAGCCCTTTGGGGACAATTCCATATTGCCTTCCAGAATGGTGGGATCAGTTTACAACTCCATCAGCAATGCATTCATGTCCCATAAATTGCTGTATTTCTTACAAAATCATATAATCATAGAATACTATAGTTGAAAGACTCGTCTCCCTGATCCCCTCATGAGGATGGGCAATCACATGCCTCATCACAGAATTCCAATATCCTTGCTGACCTAGATAGAAAGATCAAGTTAGATCTGGTTAGGTTTGGTTTGGTTTGACTTCATATAGGTATCAGGTTGCCAATGTGACCATATAATGCCACCCTCCCTAATTCATTAAACCTTAGTGGCTCCCTATTATCTCTAGGATCAAATATTAAATCTTGGATTTTGGCTTTTTAAAAGCCCTTCTCAACCTGATTCCCTTCTTCCTTTCTAGTCTTCTAGCACCTTAATCCTCTCCATATATTTTTCAGTGCTGTGGCAATGGCTTCCTTGCTGTTCTTTCCACAAGACACTCCATCCCCTGATTTTTAGCACTTTCAGTGGCTCTGACTTATTCCTGGAATGCTCTCCCTACTTGGTACTACATGGCATCTTTCACATGCCAGCTAGAAACCTACCTTTTATGAGAAGTCTTTTCTGTTTCCCCTTAACACTAGTGCTGTCTCTTCGAGGTTTTCACCATTTTCACTTGGATATATTTTGCTTGTACATAGTCGTTTGCATGTTGTCTCCCCCACTAGACTTGAGCTTCTTGAGAACAAAGACTGATTATTTTTTTACCATCTTTCTTCCTTTCTTTCTTTATGTCTCAAACTTGATTTTCTCTTTTGTTTTTTCTTTAAACCCTAATTAATTCTATTTTATATCCCCCTCTATAAAAAATACCTCATACAGAATACTTTAATATTTGCAAAGTATTTTACATGTAAAAAAGAAAAGTGGTACACAAAGTGAAAATAGGGAGAGAGGTCTTATCTGTTGGGCCTGAGGCAATGCACATGACACCCTTTTTGGAACCTTTCTCCTAGTTGATGCCTATCATTTATTTTGTCTGGTATTCAGCTGTAAATGTTAATATATCCAATGTCTGGCTAGAGATGTCTGTGGGATGTTGTATTTACAATTTTGGTCCATAGATGTTTTCTGGCTTCAGTATCTTCTTTGTTGTCCCATTTAATTTGTCCCTTGGTATTGTCACAGATAATTTGACCCAGACTGACAACAATACAACACACACCAGGATATAGCTACATAAACCTTTTTACTTAAGAGTTCTATGTTTTATTCTCATTTTTTATTTAATTCAATAACATAACATAATTCAATAATATAAAGCCAGACTGCAGTGTGCTATTCAAATTACTTGGCTTCCCTTACAATTTTATATTTCATTCTATGGATCAGATTTGATTTGATTTTTAAAATATTTGATTATTTTCTTGTTACTGTCTTACTAATGGTATATTCATTTTTAAATTATTTTATTTTTTAAAAAGCTTTATTTATGCCTTTTATTTTTATATCACAGACATTTCCATATAGACTTCCTCTAGACAAAAGAACCCTACCCTCCCTTCCTTTCAACAAAGGAAAATATCTAAACCAAAGAATACAATGATTACCTCTTTATAAGAATGTAGATCAGGACTGTGAGGACTTTGTGTTATTTAATCTCATCTGGACCCTCACTACCCAGAAAGGCAATCCTTTGAAACCTCCTTAATCAATTCACTATCTCACTCACCATATCAGCTTTTCCAAATTTTTGCCTCCCTCCTCATATCTCTCAAGGTTCTTCTTTCTCTCACCCTCTCAGCTGAGAATTTTGTCTAATATTTCACCCAAAAATTGAGGCCAATCTCTGAAACCACTTTCTCTCATCGCTTTCCCATCTCAGAAAAAGGCATCATCCAGATGCCTGCTGCCACCACCTTCTCTTCCTCTCTTGTCTCACATGAAGAACTGACCCTTTCTTACTGCTATAGCAAATGCCACTACATGACAAAGTAATCCCATTCTATCTGTTTTCTAAAATAGACTTCCTCCTCTTTCTCACTGTTGTTCAATTTCTTCCTGACTGCAAATATACTCATGTCTACTTCATCTTCCAAAAAAGCTGCATTTGATTCATCCTGTTCCATTACCTATCATAACTCTTTTCCCTTTTGTAGTTAAACTCCTTGGTAAGGCCATCTACACCAGTTGCCTCCATTTCCTATTATTTTCTTCTCACTATCTTCTTAACTCTTTCTGGGCTTGTTAATGACCACATTACTTAACTGAAATTATTCTCTCCCAAGCAACTAACCATCTCTTAATTTCCAATTTTTATTCTTCTTGATCTTTCTGTAGTTTTTCGGACACTCTCTTTTCCCTGGATTTTCTTGACATTACTTCCTTGTGGTTATTCTCCTAATCATCTAACCAGTTTTTCTTAGTCTCTGCTGGATTTTCATTTAGGTCATGCCCTCTAATCCTGGGTGTTCCCCTAGAACTCTGTCTTGGGCCTTCTTCTCTACTCCTTATATTCTCATCTCAGCTCTCATATATTCAATTGCCATTTCTATGCTGATGATTCTTAGTTCTATTTCTTAAACCTGAACCTTTCTCCTTATCTCTAGTCTTAAATCTTCAACTGTCTATTAGATATCTCAAACTTGATGTCCTGTAGATGTCTTAAACTCAATAAATCCAAAACGGTTTCCCTCCAAACTCTCCCTTTTTCTTAACTTCCTTATTGCTGCCAAGGGCACCACCATGCACCCAAGTTTGCAACCTAAATGTCATCCTAGATTCTTTGCTCTTTCACTCTTGTCCCTCAATAGCTAATTTGTAACAGAGTAGCTAGGTGGCCCAGTGGGTAAATAAAATCTCTTGCATAGTCCCCCTTCTCTCCTCTGACATGCCACCAATCTGGTTCAATCTTTTATCACTTCATACCTGGTGTACTTACTGGCTGGTATCCTTACCATAAATCTCTCTACACTCCAGTTCATCCTTCACTCAGCTGTCAGATTAATCTCCCTAAAGTACATATCACCCCCTGTTGAATACATTCTAGTAGTTCCCAGTTGCCTTCTGGATCAAATATAAAATCCTTTGACATTCAAAGTCCTTCATAACCTGTTCTTTCTTCTTACCCTCCTCAATTCTGTGATCCAGTGACACTGGCCTCTGTTGTTCCTTGCACAAGACATTCCATTCTCCCAACTCTAGGTATTTTCACTGTCTCCTGCTTTCCCTCTCTGTCTCTTGACTTCCCCATCTTCCTTCAAGTCTCAGCTAAAATCTCACATTTATATGAAGGCTTTCTCAATCCCCCTTAATTCTAGTGCCTTTTTTCTGATGACTATCTCCAATTTATCCTTCATACAGTGTGTGTAAACATGATTACTTATCTATTGTTTCCCCAATTAGTCTATGAGCTCTTCAAGAGAAAGGATAGTCTTCTGCCTTTCTTCATCTGCCCAGCACTTAGCACATAGTAGGTGCTTAATAAATGTTTATTGACTAACTGGTTGGCACCTGACAGATGCCTCCCAAACAGAAGAGTGAGGGATACCCTCATTTCTTTGCCCTCATGTCATTATAATTATTCCACATCTTTACATCATCATATTCATGTTCCAGAAAACATATTAATACTGTACTCAATTTTAGGTACAATTCTGCTGGAAACAACTTCTATTAACATTCATCTAAGCCATGCATTTTCTATCTGAGAGAGAGAAATGTCCAAACTGTCCAAACAGTTCCTAATGTTGTAGGACATTTTTCTACCTCAAAAAAGGTAACATTTATAAAAATCTTGAAGAAAAAGTCACATTGTGTCAATATATAATTTTGATTTCCAGGACAATAACCCCTAACAGTAGTAATTTAATTTTCCATCACAGCTGGCCCTCCCTGGCCATTCCCCTCATACACATTTTCCTACGAAGAAAAGTCCAGAAAGGGCTTGAGGCTAGAGAAAATATTATTTCTTAATATTTTCCATTGACCTAAAAAGGGTTTTTTTTATATGCGTCTACATCATTATGTATATGATTTTCCTGGTTTGGTTTCTTCACTGCATTAATTTTTTTCTCTGGATCACTGAATCTCTTATATTTGTTATTTTTTATGACACAATAATAGTGTTCCACTCATCACTTATGATGGTTTGCCTTTGTAAGGCCCGTATTAACCACTTAGAGTTTCAGTTTTGGGCCCATTGTTTGTCACCATTTCAGCAATGGAAAACCAATCCCAGAAGAAGAGTGACAAAGAAGCAAGAAGGAAAAAAAAACTAAAAAAAATAAAGGGTGCCCTACGCAAATTAGCAACAATCCGTGAGTAATCCTTTCTTTCTTTCCTTCTTTCTTTGTTCATTTGTTTGTCTTGGGTTTAGGGAATGAAAGAGAGATAGCCAAGCCTAGAATGGTAGTGTGGGGTCATATGGTGGAGGGTCTTGCTGGAATATCTAGCTGAGAAGTTTAGGCATTATTTGTTGGCCAGTGGGAGCAACGAAAGATTTTTGAGCAGAGGAGTAACACAATCTGAACTCGTGCTTCAGGAAGATTAATCCGACCAGGACATAGGAGCTTGGTTTTGTAAAAGGAAAAATGAATAATGAGTGGCTTTGATTTGGGAGGCTAGTTACAAGGTACTTGTAATAAGACCCTAAAATAGACATGACAGTCGAAAAAGAAAAGGGGGCGGCACTTCAAGTAATATTTCACTGAAGGTTAAGGGAAGCAGAATCAGGAAGTGTAGACTGCTCTTTTGTAGTGGTTGGAAGAAAACAAAAATAAGAGATAGAAATCAGTACAGAGTCATTAGAGAGAAGATGTTTCTGTTTTTTTTTTTGGGGGGGGGGGAGATTAGAGAGCTGTTTATGTCTTCTGAGAAGGAGCCTATTTTATTTTCCTGACAAGACCTTTGGTTTCATTGGTCCAGTCCAAACTTCCTCTACCAATGCAGGTCAACACCTTCACTATGCCCTATAGCCTTACAGAGTCGTTTCATACAAAGGAGGGCCTAAACCCAAATCTTCTGGAGATCTCTCTCTCCACTAGGCTATGCTGCCTCTCAGAAAGGAGAGACAAAGAGGGAAAGAAACAAAAATTCAAAATGGAAAGTGATATTTGATAATGAAGATAGAAGTAGATAGGATCAGGAGCATAAATTGGGGCAGCTAGATGGCACAAGTGGATAGAGTGCCAGGTCTGGTGATGGGAGGTCCTGGGTTCAAATCTCACCTCAGACACTTCCTAGATGGGTGACCCTTGGCAAGTCACTTAATAACCCCATTGGCCTTGCCCTTCTGTCTTAGAGTTGTTACTAAGGCAGAAAGTAAGGGTTAAACAAAATAAGAACATGAGTAAGAATGGATGCTTGTCCCATTAAAGCAAGAGAGACGTTGAGGATGAGTAAAGATGTCTACACACTGAGATGGATAAGAGGGAAGTTGAAGGAGCTTTACAACGAAGTTGGAGATGGAGTCATACTTGTGGGGACTTGAAGAGAGAGGGAAAGGTTAGGAACAGCCATTGCAGGTACAACAAAAGGAAGGGAACGAGAGTTCTTTGAGAGACTTGGTGGACAACAGTGATGAGCTCAGGTGGTAGACTTGTCTCTGAGGCCATCAACCATTAGATGGTGTTTCAAAGCATCTCTTGACAGTCTAAGAGCAAAAAGAGAGAGAATGGACAGTGGGGCTTGCCCAAGGCCACGTGTTGGCAAGGCAACTGTCATGGGAAATCGAGAGGGTGAGGGACTCTAGAGGGAAGGTACAGTTAAATGTCTGGCCACACTGGATGGGTGGTTTGTTTGGATTTCCTCAGTATTTTGCTGACTGCACATTTTTCTTTCCAGGTGTTTTTACTTCTTCTATCTCTAGGCCAGTAGAGGTCACTCCTAGCACTTACTGCCCCTTACTCCGAGGTAAATGCACGTTAAAAAGCTTACCTGCCCCTTGGGTAGTATAATAAAGATGCCGCTTGGGAAAAGATGCAGTTCATTTTTCTTTATCCCTACTTCTTAGGTCAGTCTTAGTGTTAGAAGGAATGGGGCTGGACCTATAATTTCATTGGTAGACAGAACTCCCAGGTCTACTAGGCTAGGTTGGGATGTGCTCTGCAATTTATGGGCTTGGGAAGTTGCCTGGAACACTGAGAGGTTGTGACTTGCCCAAGGTCCCACAGTCAGGTCTTGTCAAACGCAGGACTTGAATGCAAGACTTTCTGGCTACAAGTTCAAAAGAAGTGTATACCCTGGACCTTCAAGGATCTGTTAAATAGTTCTATCTCCAGGGCAGCTGGGTGGCTCAGTGGATGGAGAGCCAGACCTAGAGATGGGAGATCCTGGGTTCAAATGTGGCCTCAGCCACTTCCTAGCTGTGTGACCCTGGGCAAGTCACTTGACCCCCATTGCCTATCCCCTACCGCTCTTCTGCCTTGGAATCAATACACAGTATTGACTCCAAGATGGAAGGTGAGGGTTTACTAAAAAAAAAAAAATAGTTCTGTTTGCTGTAAGGAGAGTGGTGATAATGCAGGATTTGAGGATGTGGCAAAAACATTATTTTTTAAAAGGAGGGAAAATATGCTGGAAGAAATGGTGGCCTTTATAAGAAACAGTGAGCAGGATGATTTCAGAAAAACCTGGCAAAGCCTGCATGAACTGATGCAGAGTGAAGCGAGCAGAACCTGGAGAGTCTTGTATACAGTAGCAGCAGTACTGTATGAGAATCTTCTGTGGAAAACTTTGCTCTTCTCAGCAATGCGAAGATCTAAGGCCATTCCAGACCTCCTCCAGAGAAAGAACTGATGGAGGCTGAGTGTAGATTGATGCACACTAGTTTCCACTTTTTAAAAAATGCTGACCAGGGAGTCCCATGACCTCGTTTCTCATTGTCTCTGACTTTTGACCTCTGTGTCCTTAGACAAGCTGTCTAGCTTCTCTGTGTGTGAGTTCCCTGCTCTGTGAAGTGAAGTTGGACAAGATAATCCCTGAGGTCCACTCCTGGTCTAAACCCACCATCCCAGGACTTAGCTCAGTAGATGCTCCCCAGGTTTATAGTTTCCTTATTAACTAGTCCCATGCTTCTCTCCTCAGCTCGATGGACAATGAATAAGAAAATACAAGACTTGGAGGTTTTGTGTAACATGGAGGTAAGAATTCATTATCGTACAACCCGGGACACGGTGTGGGCCCACCCGATGGGATTTTATACTCTGTTTTCTTCCTTTACAGTTTACAGATGACTTCCAAATGTTTTTTGAACCATTGTTGGAAACACTCCCACACGTTGGGCCACCAGCCATTCTAGCATATAAACCAGAGCCTCCTCCACAGGATGTCACATTCAAGGTAACATTTATTTGTTTTCTTTTTCTTTCTTTAAACCCTTACCTTCCATCTTGGAATCAATACTGTGTATTGGCTCCAAGGCAGGAGAGTGGTAAGGGCTAGGCCATGGGGATCAAGTGACTTGCCCAGGGTCACACGGCTGGGAAGTGTCTGAGGCTAGATTTGAACCTAGGACCTCCCATCTCTAGACCTGGCTTTCAGTCCACTGAGCTACTTATTTGTTTTCTTAATATTTAAACATTTGTTAAGGTAATAAGAGGGACCCAGTGGCATCGAGATCAGTTCTGAGCTGGCCTTAGTATCAATTTGGATATGTTTTGGTTGAATGATGGGGGCAAATCATTTAGCCTCTCAGTTCTCCAAGGCTCCAAGTTGCCCAGAAGGTACCTCCTCATCTAGGAGTTCCATCTATCACTGAAATCACACGTCCACTCTTTATTCCTTCCAAAGGTAAGGAACTTCCTTTAACGGACCTCCATGAACTATGGGTGTGGACAGAGATCATGGTGAAGAGGGCAGAACACTTGTCTGGCTGGCAAGAGACCCAGTTTTTAGTTCCAAATCTGGCACTTGCTTAACTTGAGGAATGTCGGCAAACCACTCAAGTTCTGGGAGCCCCTCTTTCTTCCATTGTACAATGAGGACTAGATCATCTCCAAGGCCCTTTCCGGCTCTAGAATCCGGATGCACCTTGAGAGCAGCTCTGGTAGCTTTCCATAGATAAGCTTCATGTTTTGACTTGGAAGAAAAGAAGTGAGTGAAACCTGCAGGTTTTGCTCCTTTGAAAATAAAAGAATTTTATGGAGATATTTCCTGGATTTGTGGGCTTCTGCCTGTGGTCACTTGCCTCAGCTAGTACGAGGGCCTTAGTAAGCAGCTGAATTCCATGGCGTAAGATGGGGTTTAGTGAAGTAATTCAAGCTTCATTTTGTCCCGTGGCTTCACAGTATATTGAAGCCCAGCCAGGGATTAATAGATACATACAGCAACCCCAGAAACAAGTAATGAAAAGGTATTCTTGGCACTAGAAAATCAATCCATTATTAAGAGCCAGCATTTACATAGTGCCTGAAAACCAGCAAAGCATTTGCCATAGATTACCACACCTGATTTGGTCATCACAGTAATTCTGTGAGGTAGGTGCTCCCATTCCCATTTTACAGAAAAGCAAACTGAGGCTGAAATAGAGCAAGTCATTTGCCCAGGATCACACAACTAACAATTAGCAGAATTGAGACCAGAGTCATAAACAGGAATTCTTGTGCCTGGGGCAGCAATATGAAGAAGACAATCGTACCACAGGCATGCCAGTAAGATAGCGCAGTGCCTGGGGTATGGGAAGGACTCAAGAAATGTTTGTTGATTAAATGATTGTTCCCCAGAGAGTATAGCCTATTCCTCCTTATTATATTGCTTAGAAAACTCATTATACTGTTTCAATTCAGCTTTATATGACAAAGTATTCTTTATACTGAGATTATTTTCTTGAATATTGAGTAACTCTCTTGGAATTCCAGAGTTGGCTTTGAGGTATCTTGGATTCCCTCAGGCCCTGAATCCACCCAGAATATTTATATTTTGTGTTATCACATCCAAGTCTTGTTTTGGGTTCTCCTTGTGTTTTGGCTTCTGCACAAATTTCATCAAATGTTTACTACTATCTTTCTCAATCTACCTTGTTTATAAGTGGCCCTCAAGACGACCCTACTATGATCCAGAGATTCTTACAGCTTCCCCTGTCAAAATCCTATATAATATAAACCTTCAAGAGCTTGGACAAGAGGAAGCCATTCCTTCTTTCTGGTTCTCTCTCTCCCAAAGGACTTAATGGATTTCTTTCTAAAACGATTTCAGATTTGGGCATTTGTTCCCACGAACAGCATGTACTAGGGGGAAGAGAGGTGCTAGAATCTTAGGAGGGGCAGCCTGGGGGTTGGTTTGCATTTCATAGTGGCATGAGCCCACAGAGAACCATGAGGTGAGACAGAGATGGGAGTCATTGAAGGGAAGAAGCATTACCAGCTTTTTTCTCACCTTCTGGCAGCTCCATGTGACAAAGTCTGGAGGCTCCTTTACTAGTTATGACCCTGGTTTGGGCTTCAGAGATGGGCATCCTGTCTCCAGGAGAACATCAATCTATAGTTGGAAGGAACCTCAGAGGTTATGGAATTTCAGTGGCTTATTTTAAAGATGAGAGAAATGAAGCCCAGAAAGTGAGAGATGTCTTTACAGAAGTCACTCAGAGAGTAATGATAAAAGGCTGGATTGGAACTCAGGTCCTTTTATGGACCTCTTTCCTTTGTACCATGCTGCCTCCTAAATTGATTATTCATTCTGCTACATCATGGCTATATCTATGGTTCCTTTTGATAATAAAATTCTGTGATTCAATTTTTTGGGAAAAAGGGGAACATGGGAAGAGAATGAAGAACAAAAGGGTAATTCTATAAGTTCAGAATTACTTTTACTATTGACATTATTTAGAACTGGTGACCTGAAACAAAATCAAAACAACTAGAGTATTTTAAAGAGCAAGTCTTTAATCAGGATGGGAAAGACAATGATCATAGACCCCATACAAAACCAACCACACTAGGACAACAATTCTCAGGAAAGACACACAGGAATAGAAATACTGGGACTTTCCATTGAATTTGAGGTCAAATATATACATCAGGGAATAAAGGAAAGGAAAGATAACCCACTAGTCACCTAAGAGCTTGGGACAGACTGTAAGGAGAGTCTAGGGTATGTGGGAGTGGCCTAGATACAATAAGAAACTGTAAACTCACCAATTCAACCATTAGCCATCCCATTTTGAGTAGCAACCTCATTCAAAATGACTTCTCTTGCTACAAAAATTTGTCTTTAAAAGGATGAGCAGGGGCCCAGGAGTTGGGAAGACCTGGGTTCCAATATGACCTCAACTACTAGCTGTGTGACCCTGGGCAAGTCACTTAACCCTGTTTGCCCCAGTTTCCTCATCTGTAAAATGAGCTGGAGAAGGAAATAGCAAACCACTCCAGAATCTTTGCCAAGAAAATCCTAAAAAGGGTTATGAAGAGTTGAACAGGACTGAATAACAATGGGGGAGAGGTGGGTCAGAGATCGTGCATACAATTCCTATGCCTAATTATGTTATAATAACCTTTTCTGCCTCATTTTCCTGAGCTTGTCTGATTTATTAGGGTGAAGCTCTAAGATTTTTCTTTCAACCCTATGATACATTACATTGTATAATAAATTATATTAAATTTAAGTATATTTCTATTTATAAGTGTTTTAGAAAACCAAAGAAATTAGTAAATATAATATGTGTATACCTAGACACACACACACCCCCCACACCAGTGTGTGTGTGTGTGTGTGTGTGTAGTTGTGCTTCCAGCGAAAGAAGAGCAAGCCAACAAGAGGACTTTATTGTCTCAGAGAGGAAATAGAATTTTAGCTTTGGGCACTTTCCCCAGGAAGCAGCTCTGACAGGAAAAGAATACCAAATTCAGAGGCAGAACCAAAGTCCAGTTCTGTTTGCTACCAAAACTGGACTTGGAACAAGCCACCAGTAGAATGTGAGCCTCCTTAAGGGCAGGGACTGTCGCTCCATTGGCTTTTGTATTCCTGGTGCCTAGCAAAGTGTCCAAATTCAGTTCCCTCATAGGCAAAATAAAAAGACTAAAGCAGATAGCCTTTAAGACCCCTCCAGATCAGGTTGGTAGGGGGAAAGAGCACCGAGTGTGGAGTCAAATCCTGATTGTATTACTGACTACATATGTGATCCCCTTCTTTCTAGACCTCAGTTTTCTCATCTGACCAATAAGGGACTCGGAATGTTTGAAATCTCTCATCCTTCCTGAAGATGACTGTAATTACCAATGACTGATTATTTTTATTTCTCCCATCAGTGGCAAGTGGAGCCTCCTGCCTGCTGTGAGTTTTGTGGGCGTGAACTGGGATCATTTCCTTCCCTGGATAATGTTGATTTTGACTCTGGACATTCTGCGAATGTAAGATGTGTGAAAAGCCTGCAAAAGTCGGGTTTGCTAGGGAAACCTTTACAGAATGTTAGCGTCTAATACATGGTCTGAGCCAACTATTCGAATCCCTATTTACTCCTAGAAATCAAGTCCCCAGAGAGCTGCTATTGTGTCTCTTCAGGATTCTAAAGGTAGCCCTGAGGAGTTGGGTGTTGTTTTTCTGATACCAGAAGTTCCCTCCAGTGCTCTAGATTATCGGTTGATATCCGTTAGTCAGCCAGACTTAATTAGCTTTTAGAGGGCTGTTTACTAAAGGGCGATGGTTGCCTCAAAGCTCCTTCTCCCCATCCCCCAGTCTTAAGTCTGTGACCTACATAGAATCCATGGCAAAGTGGGTTTAAGTTGAGAGGTCACATAGAGCAAGGCGGTGACTCACTGCTTCTAGAAGTCCTGTGGCCGGAATGCTCAAGACGTGCCCATCTTTGGTCTCAATACAGATGCTGCCATCATTTGTTCCTGGAATGTTGGTAGGATGCTGGGGACAAGTCCCAAATCCCCAAGACCTTTCAGTGCTTGAAGGTCTTCCCAAGGCTAAGGGAAGACCATGGTGCGCTTCTTGCCTGGTCTCCTCAAAGCAATCATTGGTTGGCCTGGAACAACTCTCAAAGCCAAGTCATTCCTCTAAGCTGCTTGGTTTTATGCCAACCTCAGGGGACATGACCAAGTCCTTCAGCGTGCCAGCAGAGACTTCCTGTGACACCTGGGAGGTATCAAAGCCATGTTCACACCTAGTAGAGAGATGAGAGAGACCTCACTGGATAAATGTATCCACAAGAACAATTTCTCATTTCCTTTAAGTGGGACGGGATAAAATGGTGTGATTGCTTGACTCAACTGAGCTCCACGCTCTTCTAGCAGACTATAATTTTATGGGATCGTCAATACTTCCTACACAAACTTGTCTGGTCCTACTTCAGCTTAGTTCATGGATGATTAACAAACACAATTTTGTTTTCCAGCTCTTTTGTTGTCTTGAGTTCAAGAGGCTGTTTGAATATATTCTCCACGAAAGGGAAATATTGAAAACAATGCAACCACCATTAGAGTTAATCCCCATTGGTCCTCATCCAGCCTTTGGCAGTGAACAGGAAAAAATAAGGGCCAAAGAAAAGGCCTTTCGGAGGTAATATCCATTAGCCTGAGTCCCAGTACCTAAATGATATGTGTTCTTCAGATGTTAACTATAACTCTATAACTAACTCTAACAGATGTGAACTATAGACAGCTTAATTTTGAGGAAGTGTACAAAGATGTAGGGAGTTTGGGGTAAAATGGAACATGTTTTTCCATTGACATGCTCTAGTTTCAGAGATATGTTCCCTAATAGGGGGAAAACACACCTCTGCTAAAAACCTTGCTTGCTGCCAATATCCCACCCTGAATAATCTGATGCAAAGACCTCAGCAGAGACAACAGGAGCCTTAGAATCAAAGACTTAGCTCTAAGAGACCTCACTTTAGCAAGAGGAAAGCTCTTAATTCTTTGGCCCCAACTCTCTTGTCTTCCAAACCCCACCCCCCATATCCAAGCTGTTGTGAAGGCTTGTCCATATTACCTTTGTAACATCTATGCTCCCTTCTCTCCTCTGCCACTGCCACCACCCTATTGCAGGCCCTCATCACCTCACATCTGGCTGGCACAAAAATAATTGGTCTTTCTGCCCTAAGTCTCTCCCAGCTCCAACCCATCCTCCAGCCAGTTGTCAACTCTAGGAACTCCCTGTCACTTACAGGGCCCAACACTTACTAAGTTGACCCTTTCCTGCCTTCTCAGTCTTCGTGTGCTTTCTGTCCCAATATGTACTCTGTGGCTCAATGGCACTGACCTCACTGCTGTTCCCTGAATGAGCTATTATATCCCACCTCTGGACACTTTCACTGGTTGGCCTCCATGCCTGGAATGTTCTTCCTCAATGTTGCTATATTCCTCAATGTTAACTATAACTCTAACAGATGTGTTTTTCTTTATTTCCTTCAAGGTTTAACTTAAGCCCACCTTCTACAAGTAGTCTTTCCCAGTCATCCATAAATGTAAATGCCTTCCCTTTAGAATCATATACAATTTGCCCTATATATGTGTGTATATAATTTTTCCATGCATAGTCATTTGTATGTTATCTGCCTAATTAGACTATGAACACTTCGGGAGGAAGATTTTGTCTTTCCTTTTCTTCTCATTTCTTTTCTTCTTTCTGTTATGATTATAACAGAGATTGGGGAAGAAAGGAAGGAGAGATGGTGAAGAGGGGAGAGAGAGAGATGACCGATGGCTGGAGAAGGTCTGTATAGCTCTCCCTCTCACTCACTCCTAAAACATACAAGAGGGGTATCCCTGTGAAGACGTTCTGACAGGGATGGACAGAGGCCGTGGCCCAATCAGGAGGCTTCCGTGGATTAAGGAGTAGACTTTTCCCCAGGACTCTGCTGATGCCTGGGACCCTAGAAACCTCCTCTGAACACACAGCCCTGTTGGGAAGGGCTGAATGGATGTTGCTCTGGATTTTGCTTTACCAAAGCAGAATAGACAGCCTCTCCCAGTTCCCTCTTCCTCTCCTTTTAACCTTTCTTAACCACTAAAGACAATCTCGATCTGAATGCGTTCTACTTCAGAAAGGGGTGGTTTATTGATTGAAGAAACAAAGGAGGGTTAGAAAGGTGGAATTAGAAGACCCTAAAGGACTATCCAAGTGGTTAGTGTCCTCTCTGTTAAGCCAAGCCAAATGGCTGTGGTTCCTGGGGTCCTTTCTTCCTTCATCGCTAATCTCTCTAACAGACTATGCTAAAACAGGCCACTAGTGTCTTTCACAGAAAGGCAACGGGTTGGGACAGGTCTTCAGGGTGATCCCCATGAGGTTGGCAGTAGATGATGTCTCTGAGTTGATTCAGTGATGTCAGGAATCTTTCTGTCTTTCAGAGCAATGGGAAATCGAGGCAAGTCTTAGGTAACTCAGGTTTTGGGGTCCCGAGCTCCGGACTTCCACTCCCATCTCCTCAGAGTCCAGCGAGCAATAGACTCCCTCCAAAGTTCTATTTCCCACAAGCCTCCTTGCTCCTTCCAACTGCCACTCCTGTCCCTACTTCCAACATTCCAAATGGTCCCTCTGTGTCAGGATCCTTCCTACAGTCATCTCCTTTTTGTGTTGTGACCTTCCCAAGGTCATTTACATGAACCTATTATACTTACCATGTTGCCTGATGTTCTTTTCTATCTACTCCCCCCAAAATAATAAACTTCCCTTATTTACTCTATTGCTACACTATGCTAAGCCGACCTATTCTAAGAGATTTTACAGGAAAGTTCTGAGTAAGAGTAGTTTTGGAGTTTACAACAATGCAAATATAACAAATGTTTCTATGCAACAATTCCAAAGCAATATCAATCCTATTAATAATAATACTTGATTTTGCTAATCTTAAACTGCTACAGTTTTCCTATTTATGCTTTTTTTGCAATCTATCCTAACCATTTATTTCCATGAACACAATTTCAGCATAAGCTTTACAATCAACAATCAAACTTTAACTAACTACTCTGCAAATGCAGCTTACTTCTATTTCTAATAAGTCTATTCTATGTTTAACTTAACTCTTAATCTATTCACTACTTGTTATATGCTATTCCCTAAATCCTTAGTCTATTCTATACACTAATTCTATGTACAATTCATGTCACACTATGTTACATATCTACAGATCCTATAACTATGCTGCCAACACATTTTACAAATATTTATAACTATTCATAGAGGTTATGTACATATGATATATTATATATTGTTTTAGTCAGATAGAAATATCTTTTGATCTTTCTATTTGTCTAAGACCTTATAGAACTAACTAAATATATACAGATATACATTTTGCAAAGTTGCAAACCCAGACTCTCATCTATCTACATGAGGTCCCCATATATACATCAGTTTGTGATTTATATTTTATGTCTTCTTGTGTTGTGTTGGATATACTTATCTTCATGTCTCCTCTTCTGTACATTTTGCCTGAAGTTTCTCTTCTTTCTTGTGTTAAATGTGTGTTGTATGTTTTCCCCAATATGTGAAGTTAATTTTGTGTTTTTATGTTAACGTTGCACCAGTCTTACATACTATTCCTGTTTTCCATCTGTCTTCTTCTTATATATACAGATTTACAAAGTTCAAAGTCTTAGCTGTCCATTTCAGCTTGCAAACTTTGTCCCTTCTTTCTAGCAGCTTTTCTTGCCACTTTTCCTTTGGGATACTTTCTTGTCCTGCATTCTGTCGTTGATACATGCTTGACTGTTGTCTATGTTGACTTTTGGGATCTCCTCATGGTCTGGAACATTTTGTGGAACTATTCTTTCATATTGTTGTATTTTTTGGTGTTTATCAGTTATTAGTCATTTCTCAGCACTATCTTTTGTCTTCGCTATTTTCCTTCATCTATATCTGTTATATTGGTATAAGATTTCTCAGGTTTTCTGAAGAGTGGAACCATGACTCTTTTCCTGCAAGTTTTATGGAATTTGGTGTAGTGAGCAAAACTTTGTATGGGTCAACCCATTTTATATCTATAACTGTTTTTCTGCTAAAGCTTTTGATGTAAACTTTATCTCCTGGTTTGATGTTATATAGATTGTAATCCAGGGGTATTATTTGTTGAATTATGCCCATTTTGTGAATTCTGTTATTCTATTTTGTTATGCGTGAATACATTTTGTTCATTGACAATCTCCTCCAATCATGGCTATGTAAGCTGGTTTTCAAGTTCTTCCCTGCCAAATTGTGTGCATTTCAAATGGAGAAATGTGCAGATCTCCACTTGGTCTTGTTCTAAGATGGAACAGAACTAATGGTAGAATGTCTGTTCATTTTAGGTGTGTTTCTGCACAGAATTTTCCAGTGAGTGTTTTGATATCTTTGATTATTCTTTCCACTTGACCTGAACTTTGGGGATGATACAGTGTGTAGTAATTTGCTTCTATTCCTAGATTTTTGTAAATTTCATTTAATACCTATTGAGTAAAGTGAGTTCCACTTCTAATTTTCTGGGAATCCCAAATCTAGGAATGATTTCTTTTGATAGGATTTTAACCACAAATGCTGCATTGTTCTTTCTGGTGGGAAAAACTTCTGGCCATCTAGTTTTTGTGTCTATGATTACTAGGAAATACCTAAATCCTTTGTCTCTTGGCATGTTTATAAAGTCAATTTGTATGTATTCAAATGTGGTAAACACTAAGGGACAGTTTCCTAACCCTTTTGTCTTATATACTCCCTGATTGAACTGCATGCAAATTTTACATTTCTGACAGACTCTTATGACATGAGGATATTCCAGGCGCAGTCCAAAATCGTCTTACTGAGTCAATCACGGCTTGGGTCCCATAGTGTTCTTGTGCATGTATGACACTGCAAACATGATAGAATAGAGTCCTAGGCAGGATGGGTTTGCCTAGTTCTGAAAACCATATGCCTCCTATTTGTTTAGCTCCCAAGTTTGTTTGTTTGTTTGTTTTTTATCCAGGTCTGAATTTCCCGTTCATTGTAGGCATTAATTAGATTGTCTTGTTCAACCTGTTCAGTGAAACATTCAGTACATGGAGGGGTCCTTTTCTTGCTCCGAATTTGACTGTTATGTTGGCCCTATGGTTTCCTAAGGACACCTGGTCTTTAGCCCCCATGTGTAATCTGCAGTGAATTATTGCCACTTCCTTGGGTAATTGTATGGCCTCAAGAAGTTGCATTGTGATTTTGGCATATGCAATCTCTTTGCCTGCACTTGTCAATCCTGTCTCCAAATTTCTGCTGTGGCATGAATGACTGAAAACACATACCTGAAATCAGTATAGATATTTACCCTATTATCTTTTCCGATTTGACAAACTTTTAATAAAGCCACCAACTCTGCCCCTTGGATTTTGGTAAAGATGCATACCATAATGTCTCTGATTGTGTCACTGCAGCAGCCCCAGTGAACCTTTCTCCATGAATCACCATGCTGGAGCCATCTGTAAACATTTATATTTTGGAATTTTCAAGCAGGATATCTTTTAATCATTTCTGTTTTTTTTCTACTAAAGATATTGTTTCTTGGCAATTATGTATGGGTTCCCCCTCAAATGGCAAATCAGGAATTAGGGTTGCTGGATTTAAAACATTTTAGTTTGATATTTTCATTGCTTACTAATACAATCTCATACTAAGAAAGTCTCTGCTGTGTGAATGCTTGCAGATTACATTTCTTCAATATTGCCTCTAGTTGGTATACAGAATAGACATTAAACTTTGATCCCAATAGCAAATCAGTTGATTTTTTGAACCATGGTTGCAGTGGCTGCAACTACTCTAAGATGAAATCATGCCTTTTTTCTACCGTATCTAATTGTGAGCTATTATATGCCATTGGCCTAAAATTGGGTCCTAAAGTTTGGACTAGCACTCCAAAAGCTACACCTTTTGCTTAGTGTAAAAAGAGATGGAATAATTTGTTGTAGTCTGGTATACCTAGGGCTGGAACTGTTATTATTGCTTCCTTGAGCTGTGTCAAAGCTTGGAGATGCTCTTTTGTGAGTTGCAAAGGTTCTATGACTGTATTTCCAGTGAGGTCCATTAGGCATTTTGTTATTTAGCTGTAGCCTGGGATTCATTGCCTATAGAAACTTGTCACTCCTAAAAAGGCTCTCAGTTGTTTCTTTGGCATGCTAAGCTTTTTGATGTCATCTACCCTCTTCTTAGAAATCTTTCTCTTCCCCTTTTTCCACAAAAATCCTAGATATTCCATTTTAGGCATGACACATTGTAGCTTTAGATACCCTATGGCCTTTTTAATATAGCTCTATGAGGAGTTTTTTACTGTCTTGATAACAAACTTTTGCATTTGGTGAAGCTAACAGAATGTTATGCACATAGTGCACAATTTTGCTTTCTTCGAATGTTATTATCTCTAGATCTTGTCTCAGGATTTGGCAAAAGGTTATTGTGCTATCACAGAATCCCTGTGGCAGTCTTTGCCAAGTTACCTGGGATCTATTCCATGTGAATGCAAAGATTTTTTGGCTTTCTGTACTATTTGGTATGCTAAAATATGCACTGCATAGGTCCAAGACAATATAGAATCTTGAGTTGCTTGGAATGTCTGCAATTATACTAGATGGGCTTGGTATTACCTCATGGGACATTTTTACAAAATTATTTACTGACCTCAGATCCTGAATAAATCTCCATTGTATTCTGCCTTTACTGTCACATTTTATTTTCTTTATGGGCATAACTGGTGTGTTGTACTCTGATATTATTGGGATGAGAATTTTCTGCTCTAAGAAACTCTGGATAATTGGGGTAATTCCTTCTATGACTTCTTTGCTTCAATTATATTGTGGTATCTTTGGTGGTGTTCCTTCTTTGGCTTCTACTCTTACTGGTGTTGCAGATTTTAGAATCCCTACATCCATAGAATACTTAGCCTGAACACCTTCTGGTATATCACTTGGGATTTCAAATATTGCACCTGCATTCTGATCTTGTGCATCATCCAATTGCCCAGGAAAAATAATGGATGATGTTTTAAAGAGTCTTGGGCAGATGTAGGAAAATCTTCCCCAATTGATCACAGTGTATAGTTGCCCCAATTTTACATAAAAAATCTTTCCTGAGTAGGTTAGAAGACCATTCTGGGATTAACAAAAATGTGTATTCTGTTTGTTGTTAGGGGTCCTAGAGTTACTATCTTTGATTTTAATTTAGATATTCTTTGTTTTTTCCCTGTTGCCCCCATGATCTGTACATAACTTATTTTGCTGTCTTCAGGAGATGTTTTTGAGATAGATCTCGCTGCACTGGTATCTGAGTGCTGTATAGATTTCATTACACAATTTGATCATGACTTGAGGCTCAGTATTCTCATTTTTTTGGCATACTACATAATGCTTTTGTTTTTGCTATTACTTTTTGACCTGTAGTTTTAAAAGTGTAATCTCTCCTTTCTGCTAAGTTATTTTTGTTTTGTGCTGAGAAATGTTGCAATTCACTGTTGCTTGAATCTATTCCTTTGTATTCTTTGCTTTCTAAATTATGGTTTCCCAGTAAATTCAAAGCTTGTGTTCCAGAGTTTGTTATAATATCCCTATTCCCTTCCACTTTCTTTGTATCTTTTTCCACTGCTCCAAAGATCTCATCTCTAATCTCTGTTACATCATTTTCCAACTGGATTTCCTCCTCTATCTGCTCTTTAGTTTTGTGTTTTGTTTTTGGACCCCCCAATTCTATATCCATACATTTTTCTTCCCATTCATTTTCCCCATTTCCATTTCCCTCTTTGCTTTTTGATGTTACCCCTTGCATTTGGCTTCAAAATTGGCATTGTTTGGCAGCACCTTGAAACTACCTGGGAATAACAAGGCTTTTCTCCTGCTGTATGAATTTTTGCATACTTTGCAGACTTGGCTCATGTGATGAGCAAAAAATTTTGCATGTGTGGTCACAGCACTGGGAATGGTTTTGTGTATCTTGTGTTGTTGTTGTTCCATGATCACTTGCCATTGTTTTTTAAATCTGGTTGTGCCTTTAAGTTACAAAATCTAACTATGTGCTCAATTTTCCCACACAAAAAGCATCTCTGGAAATTAGTTATTTGCCTATTCTGTTGGAAATCTCTTCTTGGCTTGTAAGATTATGAAATGGCTGGGTTTTTTTCCCTATCTCTTTTTGCTTGATGATGTTGTTTGCCTCTTTAAGTTGCTGTTTGAGATCTTTGATTATTTCATCTTTTTCCTTAGCATTCTCCTTATCCCCTGAGTAAATGTATATTGAAGTCTTTCTTAAATCCCCAAGACTAAGTTCCTCCCATTTCAGACAGCATAACCGAAAATTCGTTTTAATGGGCAGGCTGCTTCCCTTAACGAATCATCTCCTGATGTGCTGGAAATTATCTTCATTTAGGTTTTGAAATCCTAGAATATTTTCAGCTGCCTTGATTACCCTATTGAGATACACTGACGGGTTCTATCCTATCTCCTGCCTCAGTTGCTCAAACCTCCCCTAACTATCAGGTCTTTTTGCAAAAGTTTTCATCGCCTCTACCAAATCTTCACATCCTCCCTACAGTTTTCTTCTTTTCTTGCCTTCTTTGTATCCCTAGTATGGTACCTGACACAAAATAGATTATTTTAATAAATGTTTGTTGACTCACTGACTCAATAAATTAGAAGTCAGCTCTCCATTGGCTGATAGAAGATGGACCTGCCCCCTGGATGGCCCATAGAATGACAGCTGACATAGTTCCAGAGTTAGACATAGCTGAGGAAGAGAGAGCCAACAGCTGGAAGGGAGGAGTTCAACTCTTCACCACTTGGTGGGAAAGATGGGATTTTCTTTCTTCTGCACATCAACTCTCTTCTCATCCCCCATCTTCCCATGTTAGCCATGGCATTTAGCAGCAGATCTTCTCATCAAGAAAAAGACAGGCCATATAGCAACTGGGAGTCAGTTCTCTAGAGGTTAAGGCACAGTTTAGCAGAAAACACACATTCCAAATTGATTTGTCTCAACAGCAATAGTAGATCGTAGCAATAATAGAAATCCTGACAAGGACTCACAAAAAGTCAGATCCAAATCCCAGCTTTGGCATATTCTAGACACGTCTTCCTGCATGAGATATCTCTCCTCTCAGGGTCTCAGGTCACCCACTCTCTAACACCATAAATTGTGAAGACAGTCCATAGCTACATTGAAGTTGGGAGTATAAAGACTAATAAAATTATGGTTCTGGCCCAATACTTACACAGCTACTACTAATGTGAGGCAACATGGTACTATAGAAGTGGGCCACATGGCACTTCAAAGAGTGTAGGTTTGAATCCTGTCCCTTCCATTGATTAGCTGACCTTAGGGGACTCCTACATTCCTCTGGGACACTCACTCTTCTCTTTGTTTTTTGTTTCCTTCTTTGTAAAACTGAAGGGGATGAACTCAGAGATGGTCTCAGAGACCCTTTCCAGTTCTAAATAGATGATTATCTATACTGTCTGTCTGTCTATCTAAATAGATATAGCTACACACACACACACACACACACACACACACACACTCACACACACACACACATATATTACAGAACTCTGTATCTAAGACAGACTCTTCTCTAATGGAGGTTAAGAGGTAGCAAGACTTCCTGGTTGGTCCCATCAAATGAAAGTTATAACAACTGTGTGACTCTGGAAGAATCCCTTAATCCCTCTTACCTAGCCCTTACCACTCTTCTGCTTTAGAAGGTATACACAATTTTGATTCTAAGATGGTAGGTATGGGTTTAAAAAAATTAAAGTTATAATAAATTGCACCAGGGTATCCTAAGTGAATAGGTCTGCTAGAACCACAGACATCAAAGAACAAATTGCCTCATGATATCCTGTGTCTTCTTTCTTTAGACAACAAGAGAGACAGATGACTAGAACCTTTGCATTCATGTCAATGGAGCCTGAAGACGGTATGTTCATTCTAGCTAATGGGCAGCCCAAGGTCATTGAAAAGTCAGAACATTTGATACCAACATTTTAAATAATAACTTCTTTATTGTTGACTTTGAGATAGAAACATGGTAGAGGAAAGCCTTCGGCTTAGTGAGGAGCTATGAAGAATGTGGACAAGAATCACATGAGATGAGACAGTCTGGAGGAACCTTGGATTATCCACATTAAAGGGATCATAGAACCAATTGAGAGAAGAAATCCTTTTAAGAATAGCAAAAAAAGAAAAAAATCAACTAAGAAATGCTGATGCAATGGAGTGTCTAGTTACTTGGACATTCTGCCAAACCAGAAACCCTCTTATATTCCAACTCTAATCAAAAAATCTTTTTAAGTTGGTTTTGAGTCATTTGCTAAGGGCAGTACTCCAAATGCAATTGAATCTTTCCTTGTTAATCAAGGACTAATCTTTGGAACATACATTCTACTTGTAAGGTGAGATGGAGACTGGATTCAATGGATTGTGAAAAAATTTCTCCTAACCAGTTCAATCCTGGATATGAATTTGTTTTCTTTCAATTTCTCATTCAATTGTCTTTCAATTGTCTCATTCTCCAAAAAAATGGAGTACAAGGAAAAAATCCTCATAATTGAGGGTCCACTATATTACATTGTAGATAAGGTAGGCCTTATACTCAATAGTATTCCTTCTTTCTTTTTTTTTCTTCAATAAAAAGTATCCATAAAAATATTTGAAGAGTTAGTGTTAGAAATTTATAACTTAAATTTCTGTATTGTATGAGAGTTTCTAGGAAAGCATTGAGTTGCATATTGAGGTTAGAGTTTTTATAAGTGTTCATATGTTCTTTTTTTTTTTAGTTAATTTAAAGCAGGTTAGGACAATAAATTACCACCTTTCCCGGGACCCCACAGCAAAAAGGAAAACTCCAGAAGACTTTATTAAAACACTGGAAGATCGATGTGTTTTGACTATTGATTGTGATCAAATTTGGACATTACCTGGCATACGGGTAATTTTTCTCTGCCATTTTTCACTTGGTCTTTGTTTTTCAAGCCCATGTTGAGCATTTATATATATATATATATATGTATATATATATATAATCTATATATATATGGATTTATTTATTTCAATATGAAATAAAAATGATCAGGAATGAGATAGTGTGATACAATCACAGACAGTGATGTAGTAGAGTTGGAAAGGACCTCCCAGATCATTTCAACCAGCTACGACCTAAATCATCTATCCTGTCTACAGCATGACCAACAAGTGGTCATTTACCTACTCCTTCCACATGTGGACAGCACTAGTTTTGGGGTTTTTTTTTCTTTATGGTATATTGGTTCTAAGGCAGAAGAGCGGCAAGGGCTAGGCAATGGAAGTTAAATAATGACTTGCCCATAGTCACATGGCTAGGAAGCTTCTGTGACCAGATGTAGAACTTCTAACTAGTGATCCTAACATTGTCTTCCAAGAAAGCAGAACAATCCTCTCTAGTGTACAGCAACTGTTGAAACATAAACACTGGAAGATGCTCCATAGTCTTTTCTTCTCCAAAACAGAGCATTCCCTACTCACTCAACCAGTTACCATATTGTTCCCTCAGCATCTTGGAAATTGTCCTCTAGATTTTCCTTGTAGTTCAAGAGCCAGCAGAGTTTTTTGAATTAACGTTTTTTGAGGGAGGCGGGATTATAGAGGAAATGGGTGTGATGTTCCTAAGAAGCAGTTATTCACCCTTTACTCCAGAATCTTAAGTGAAAGGAAAGCAGCCACCTCCTAGAGCAGGCCATTCTACTTTTAGATCCCTCCAGCCCTGGGCTGGGCTCTGCAGATAATAATACAAAAATACAAGCATCTTTGCCTTCCTACATTTATTAGGGCATATCACCAGGGAGGTGCTGGAGCTGGCTCATACCATGCTCTAAAGGTGACTGCTCAGTTTTCAGTGTGAGCATTTATACCTCAGAAATCAGCTAGCTACAAATCAGGGTCTGAATAATTGTTTTATTTATATTCTCAATAGACTTTGGAAAGTTATGGCGAAAATGTTAATAATGCAAATGAGGCTTAAAAGCATGTCGAGTAGATTTTTTCCAGAGAGTTGGTTGTCCAACATACATCAGCCCATCACTGGGCATAACACATACAGGTATAGATGAATGCAAACTAATCTGAGAAGGGAACAAGCACAAACAACCTCGGGATCAGAAATATTTCACCTGGGTTGGAATACCTGGATTGAATGTTGATGAAAGGTAGAGGTAGGCGAGGGTGAAGAAGTATATTCCAGGGCCTGGTGAAAAGGTCCTGAGGCCAACCTCAGGCAACAACCAGTAGGTCAGCTCCGCTAAAATAAGGTGTGTGGGAAAGGAATGAATGCAATTCTAGAAATGAAGATGGGAGCCATAGTGTGAGATGCTTTAAACCCTAGGCTAGGCAGATTTTTATTTCAGCCTACCAGCTGTAAGGAAGCACCATTGGCTTTCTTAGCTAGGAAGTATAATGGCCAGATCTATGCCTGAAGAATTTTTTGGCAGTAAAGTGCATAATGGATTACAGAAGAGAGAAACTAGAAGCAGAGAACATAATTAGAATTATAGCAGCCTAGGCTAGAGGAGCTGATGGCCAGAAATAGGGTAGTGCTCATATGGGTGGAAGGGATAGATAGATGTCTTGGTCTCTATTAAGAGACTCGGGCAATAGGAGGCTACTTATTCTTTCTCTGAACTCTGAAATCTCTTCTAAAGTTTCTTGAGTGGCTTTAACCCTGGCTTTCCACCTCTTCACAAAGATGGCAGCCTGACCGTTGCCTCTTAAGGTTATGTCTATTTCCCTTCCAACTCAATTCCAAAGCGATGAAAAATGCAACCTGCCTCCAGAGAGAGATTTGATGAACTCTGAGTTCAGATTGAAGTATAATTTTTTTCATTATCTAGATGCAGAATGGAGTTTTCTTGGCAATATTGGGTTTCTCCTCCATAGAGGTTGTTTTGTAAAGAATGGAAGACCACTAGTTGGCTATGCCATAGAAGGAATTCTCATATAAGTATGGGCTGGACTAGCTGGCCTCTTAGGTCCCTTTTAACTAAACCTGTGACCTTTTTAGAATTGATAATTACTGTTTATGAATATTATTTGTGGGAGCATTTTTAATGTCCACAAATTTGTTTTGAGGCAGGAATAAGAATGAAGTCCTGCATTTAGTGTCACTACTGGGCAAACCTTAGTGTCCATAGACTTTGTTAAGTGTGGTCTCAATCGCCACCACAAACTAAATGCCCTTTCCTTGTCTTTTGTATGCAGAAAGTAGAAAAGGAGTTCCTTAAAAAGAACTACAAAAATGGAAAAAAGTTCCTGACCATGTTTCCAGATGGCACAGCCCAAATATTGTATCCTTTCTGTTATATGCAATCGGTAACCTCATCGTTCTTGTTTGAGGTTAAGCTCTTCACAATCTCATACTAGCCTGCCCTCCATGTTCTCTGGGCTGTAGTTAAATTGGACCTCTTGCCCTCCTCTCCGGTTTCCAGTCTTTTGCCTCCATTCTTCCTTGGGCCCCGGAAAGTCCCATCTTGGTTTGTTGAAATCCTCTCCATCCTCTGTAATGTAAAAAGAGTATTTGAGACATCATAAAACTCAACCTGAGTTGATTTAGAGAAACCAACAGAAGAATCAATTGGAAGGGAAGAGAAGAAGGGAGGGTGAAGGGAGGAAGGAGGAAGGAAGGGAGGAGATTGGCAGATCTGATCATTAGTTCTCATTTATCACTCAAATAATCCCCTTATTACACCTCCCAGATCCAGTTTTCTCCAGGTTGGCCTTTCCTGATTCCCCACAGTTGGAAATCTTTCCTGCCTCAAACCTCCAACAGTGTCTAATTGCCATCTTTCTTTTGGGGGTAGTGCTCTCCCTACATGATCACCTGTAAGTCCCGTGAGGGCTGGGATCAAATCTTCTTTTGGGGTCTCTCCCACTTGTCTAGAAGACTGTTCTGAGGATAATACAAGATTCATAAACATTTGTTGAGCTGAATGGAATTGGAGCAGGCGGGGGAGAAGACAGTCAATCTTTGAGTAACTTAATTGTCCTTATCTGATTCCAGCTACCCTTCAGGAAACTTAGCAGCAATCGTTGTGAACAACAAGGTAAAAGGTTTCACTTGTGTGATCCAAGATGATGCGAGCGAAAAAGCTGCAATTAGGGCAATATTTAATTCCAGCGGCAAAATCACCTGCTACTATCCCAACGGAACCATCTGGTATGTTTCTCAAGGACACCTTGCTTCCATGTGGATTTGTCTACTGATGCACTACATTGAGGGATATCCCTGAGAGCTCAAAATTATTTCATTGAGAATTATGGGGATGGAGCAGCTGGATGGCTCAGTGGATTGAGAGCCAGCTTAGAGATGGAAGGTCCTGGGTTCAAATGTGGCCTCAGATACTTTCTAGCTGTGTGACCCTAGAAAAGTCACTTGACCCCCATTGCCTAGCCCTTACCACTCTTCTGCCTTGGAGTCAACACACAGTATTGATTCTAAGGTGGAAGATAAGGGTTAAAAAAAAAGAATTATGGAGCAAAATTTAGACTCCATTCAAATGCATTTAAGCTTCTAGAGAGAAGAGGTGCTTCCAAAGGAATTAATATAGTGAAAGTCTGAATGTAAATTTTGACTTGGATACCTGCCAGCTGTATATCTCTAGGCAAGTCATTTAGCCCCCTCAGACTCAGTTTCCCCATCTGTATGATCAGGATAATTGTCACACCTACTCCACAGTATTGTTGTGAGAATCAAATGAGATAATATATGTAAATCTCTTGCAAACCTGAAATCCTTAGATAAACATTGGCTATTATAGTTATTCTTGAAAGATTTTTCTGAACAAAAAAAAACTGTATAATTCTATGTTTTAAAAGGAAGCAGACCGTAAAACTGAATTTAAAATTAAGAGTCATCAAAATTAGGATGAATGATATATATGGAAATAAAGACTTTGGCAGACTTGCTTAAAATGCTACATGTACATGAATGTCAAGCTTTTAAAATTATTATTCAGAGAGTGAGGGGAGGAAAATTGGATGAAGTTTTGGGAACTCCCCCTTGATTGTAGATTCGATTGCTCCCCATTCAACACTAAAACAAATAGCAAGACACAGAAATGCTGCCTGCTCAGAGTAGACTCAATGGCCTTATGGAATCACCAACATCAAAGAGAGCCCCAGTAGAAGACATGGATGTGGAATGAGATAAATCAGACTTGATCAGTGCATCAGTTGACTTAGCTCTAATGTTCTTCTCTGTTACAAAAAAGAGTTCGGTGGGGGAAAGGATGTGTGAGGCAGAAGTGACTACTATAATGAAAAAAACAATTAACTTCAAGCAAGAGAAGGGACTTCAAAAGACTTCTAGATCATTCTTATGCCTGATTCATTCCTCTAAAATATCCCTAATATGTGGCCTTTGAGCCTATGCCTTAATTCTGTAAATGTTAGTTTTCAATGCTCATACAAATGTTATTGGTCAGTCATTTCAGTTGGGTCTGACTCTTCATGACCCCAGTTGGGGTTTTCTTGACAAGGATATTGGAGTGGTTTGCCATTTCTTTCTCCAGCTCATTTGACATATGAGGAAACTGAGGCAAATAGGGTTAAGTGACTTACCCAAGGTGACACAGCTAGTAAGTATCTGGAGATAGACTTGAGCTCAGGTCTTCTTGACTCTGTTCACCGCTCCACCTAGCTAATATTCTTGACAGCTTTTTGCACCAAAAAGAACTCTTTGTAATTATTCATTTTAAGAGTCTATGAATTTAATGTAGTTTCAAAAAGGCATCAAAATTCAGATGAATAATATGTGATAGAGTAGAAATGATCACCTCTAATGATGAGATATTTAAGACCTTGTGAGATAACCCAGCCTGTTGGCCTACAGTTCAAATTGCTAGGAAATTCTTTATATTAAGCAGAAATTTCCTTCCCAATAACTTCCACCCATTGACCCTTGTTGTTTCTGCTTGTGGAACAAAGAACAAGTCCATATCTGCTGCTGCCTCTAAGGGACAGTCCTTCAGATAAACACAGCAATTATTAGCAATCCGCCCCCCTCCAGTGTTCTCTTCCCTAAACAAAGCACCCCCAACTGCCTCAACTGTCCTTTATATGACATAGTTCCCAATCCTGCTCACTCTGATTGGCCAATACCAGTTAAGAAAGAAAGAAAGAAAGAAAGAAAGAAAGAAAGAAAGAAAGAAAGAAAGAAAGAAAGAAAGAAAGAAAGAAAGAAAGAGAGAGAGAGAGAGAAGAAAGAAAGAAAGAAAGAGAGAGAGAGAAAGAGAGAAAGAAAGAAAGAAAGAAAGAAAGAGAGAGAGAGAGAGAAAGAGAGAGAGAGAAAGAGAGAAAGAAAGAAAGAAAGAAAGAGAGAGAGAAAGAGAGAGAGAAAGAAAGAGAGAGAGAGAAAGAGAGAGAGAAAGAAAGAAAGAAAGAGAGAGAGAAAGAAAGAAAGAAAGAAAGGAAGGAAGAAAGAAAGAAAGAAAGAAAGAAAGAAAGAAAGAAAGAAAGAAAGAAAGAAAGAAAGAAAGAAAGAAAGAAAGAAAGAAAGAAAGAAAGAAAGAAAGAAAGAAAGAAAGAAAGAAAGAAAGAAAGAAAGAAAGAAAGAAAGAAAGAAAGAAGAAAGAAAGAAAGAAAGAGAGAGAGAGAGAGAAAGAGAGAGAGAGAAAGAAAAAAAGAGAGAGAAAGAAAAAAAGAGAAAGAGAGAAAAGAGGAAGGAAGGAAGGAAGGAAGGAAGGAAGGAAGGAAGGAAGGAAGGAAGGAAGGAAGGAAGGAAGGAAGGAAGGAAGGAAGGAAGGAAGGAAGGAAGGGAGGAAGGAAGGGAGGGAGGGAGGGAGGGAGGGAGGGAGGGAGGAAGGAAGGAAGGAAGGAAGGAAGGAAGGAAGGAAGGAAGGAAGGAAGGAAGGAAGGAAGGAAGGAAGGAAGGAAGGAAGGAAGGAAGGAAGGAAGGAAGGAAGGAAGGAAGGAAGGAAGGAAGGAAGGAAGAGAAAGAATCCTTGCCCTCAAGGAGTTCACACTGGAATTGATCCAAGATCTTAAGCTTTCTCTCTCTCTCTATTTTAAAGCAATTGACTTGCACCATTGACTAACATAAATTGTTCTTCACTTTGGGGAAGTAGAGGCCACATGATATAACTGGAAAGTCCTTGAGTCAGGAGACCTGAGTTTGAGTCCTGACTCCAATACTTACTAGCCATCTATAAAATGGGCAGAATAGTAATTGTACCAATTTCACCACAAGGATTCTGGGAGGCAAGGACTTTGGAAATCTCAAAGCCCTCTAGAACCCTGATGGTCTGGCCTTTAGGAATGCTTATGTTCTCTTTCTTACCTTTTTTTAGGGTTAACATCAATCTCTTTGGAGGGCAACTTTCTGACCAAGAAGGCAACAGGCTGCGGGTTTGGAAGTGGTCCAGCACCAAAATTACACCAAAGCCCATTGTTTCGTTTAAACCAATATTTTTGGCTTTAAACAATTATCTGGGTGTCCGGATTTTGGATCAAGACAAGATCATTGTCTCTTTTTTAGCGCTGGGGAAACAGGCAAGAATGAACTTGGGGACGAAGCTACAGGTTGGCATATTTCTCACATTCAGTTGATGAGTTCATAAGCAAGCATTTATTAAGCACCTACTGGATTCTAGGCATTACACTAGGCACTGGAGATAGAAAGGCAAAACTGAAATAAACTCTGGCTCAAAGGTCCTCAAGTTCTTTTAGGGGAGACAAAACATACCTTTAAAGGTAGATACAAAGGTAATGTGGGAACCACAAGGCACCAGCAACTGGAGAAAGTTTTAAAAGCCTCATGTAGAAGTTGACATGTATACTGAATCTAGAAGTAAACTAGTGATAATAAGGGTTGGAGGTGAGGAGAAAGGAAGGTTTAGGTACAGGAAATGGCCAGTGCAAAGACAGTCCTGGTAGTTGTGCTAGATGGGTGAACTCTGCCCTGGCCAGCTAAGAATAGTTTTCATGTTTTAAAATAAAGTTTTATTGTATTTCAAAATGTCAAAACCATCCTTAGCTCATGGGCTAAAACACAAAAACAGGGGAAGAACTTAATTTGACCCTTGAGCTATAGTTTGCTGACCCCTGAGCTTTGGACTATCTAGTAGATGAAAGGGAATAGTTCTCTAGAGCTACCAGGAAAGATTGTCATCATTTATCTAGTAAATAGTTACCAATTAATCCAGCCCACCCTCCACCTACATAATTTCCAAATTGATCATCCTAAGCAATGGTTTGACTATGTTACTCCAAGGTTCAAGAAGCTTCAATGGCTCTCTCTTGTCTCCCTGATTCAGTATAAAAATTTCATTTAGCCTTCCTGATATGTCCTTAGCTTACTATTTCCAGTTTCTTTCATGTTACAACTCATACATTCTTCATTCTAGCCAAACTGGGCCACTTGCTGATTCTCATACACTACTTTCCATCTCCCAGATCTATGTCTTTGCTCCCTAGCTGCCCCCCAACCCTTACCTAAAATACTTTCCTTCCTTACCTCTGCCTCTTTCAGAGATCAACTCAAATGTCACCATCCACAGGGAGCTTTTACTTTGCAGTGCTAGGTAATGCAGTAGATAAGGTGCTGGGTCTGAAGTCAGGAAGACTCATCTTCCTAAAGGTTCAAATCTGGCTACAGACACTTACTAGCTATGTGACCCTGGGCAAGTCACTTAACTGTCTTTGCCTTAGTTCCTCATCTGTCAAATGAGTTAGGGAAGGAAATGGTTAACTGCTCCAGTAACTTTGCCAAGAAAACCCCACATACAGTTCATGAAGGGTTGGACACAACTGAAAATGACTGAACAACAAGCTCTTCTCCACCTCACAATGACTTTGTTCTTATTTTGCACACCTGTCTTTGGTGTTCAATCTGCATTCATGGTGTGGTCTTTGGAATATAACCTTCCTGACACAAGGGATTGTTTCATGTTTTTATTTATAAGCCCAATAACTATAAGTAAATGCTTTGGGGGTTGAATTCAGCCTTGGCTGAATATAGTTTGCCATTGGACTCACAATTTTGAAATTCAAGGATATAATCCATACTGTGAGTTTCAAATTGCCCTAAACCAGCCTTGAAAAATATTTCAGTGCTTAGTTTTTTCAACATGCTTTTGAGTAAACCCAACTGGCACAGCTGCTGCTCCCAACTGATCTTAGTGAAATCTTTCTATCTGGCTCTCCAAAGCACAAGGCTAAGAGAGCCTAAGGGTCTCTTTACTTGAGTCATAATACTCACATTGTCTTCACGTCTGAGTGAAAGAAGGACCAAGGCAATAACATGGGTCATGTATTAAGAAAAATAAAGTGTCTGCCTAAGGCATCCAGAGATATCAAAAAGGGGTTCAAAATATACAGATACTGGCTTTAATTTTTTTAATTATTATTATTTGCATGAGGTAAGTGGATGGAAGGGGCAGCTATTTAGCACAGGGAATAAAGTACCGGGCCTAGAGTCAGGAAGACCTGACTTTTGAACCCAACCTCAGATATTTATTAGCCTAATGGTAAGGGTAAATTTTAGGGTTGAGACTGAATATATTTTTAGTGGTCACCAGGAATTTAAATTCTAAATCCCAATAAAATACTCAAGTCAGAATGGAATTTTATGGTAGTTTATTTACAATAGAAGGAAGAAATTAAGAATGAGGGAGAGAGAGAGAAAGGGAAGCTCTGTTCCAGCCTGGTCTGAGCCAGGAGGAATTCAGAGACCTCAGCCAAGGGGCCTTCCCAGAAGATTAAAACTAGCTCAGCTTCTAGCCACAAAGTCTCCTCCAAGATGAGGGGCCTCCTCGGAGGCTGGTGCCTTCAGAAAGGTCAAGGGAAAGGGGAGTTAGCCTTATAACTCACCACGTGGTCGTCTCAGGAAAGCTGTCTGAGGTCCCACACTTGAGCTCCAAGTCAAGTTCCACTGCTAAAAGCCCAAAGTCCCTCTCACAGGAAGTGAGGCAAAATATAAAGGCAGTTCTTTACATTACTTCCTGTGTCTCACATGTACCAATGGTGGCTTAAATGGCTTTAGATAGCGGAGGGTGGTCAGTCAGTTGTTCTGATTTGTCACTTGCTAGCTTTCGCAGGTCATAGACCATCCTCTCCCACACTTAATCTTTAAGTGGGGGTGTATACATTCCTGGTTGCTAGAATTCTAAAGACTAAGCAGGGTGTAGTAAATCTAAAATTCACACTAGGTGACCCTAGGCAACTCACTTATTCTTGTTTACCTCAGTTTCCTCATTTGTAAAATGAGCTGGAGAAGGAAGTAGCAAACAATTTCAGTATCTTGGCCAAGCAAACCCCAAATAGAGTCACTAAGAGGCAGATGTGACTGAAATGAATGAACAAGAAAAAATGGATAGAATACCAAAATAAGAATCAGGAGCCCTATGCTTCAGTTTCAGCACTACCCCTGATTTGAGAAAAAAGTTACTTGACCTAGGTTTCCGTTTCCTCATCTGTAAAGTAATTCTTCCTAGTACATCAGATTTCTTTCTATAGGTCTTATGAAAACCTAATCTGCCCATTCTCATGCTAGGGCATCAGTGTGGCTTAGTTGCTAAAGATGGGATGTTCAAGTCCTGTCTCTGACACATAGTAGCTGTACAGCCCTTAATCTCTCATTGCCTGGGGGCAAGAAGGTATTTCAGGGAATTGGGAGTCAGGTCTAGGGACAAGAGGTCCTGGGTTCAAATCTGGACTCAGATACTTCCCAACTGTGTGATCCTGGGTAAATCACATAACCCCCACTGCCTAGCCCTTACTGCTCTTCTGTCTTGGACCCAATACATAGTATTGATTCTAAGACAGAAGGTAAGCTTTTTAAAAAGTATATCTCAATGCCTTGAGTCATGCAGGACAATTGCAGATCCACAATGGTAGAAGGAAAAACAGTAGTGGTAATTTCCCAGATCAATTGAAATCCAAACTGAAATGTATAAGTGTATATGATTGTGTGTGTGTGTGTGTGTGTTTCCTGGAGATGTTTTGGTGAATACATTCTTCACAAAATACAAACTTTCTCTAAAAAAAAAAAGAAGAAAGATCCTAAAAAGCAAAGGCATTATATATTTAAGGACCACATTTTAGTGTCGGGGGGAAATCGTTTTTTTCTTTTGTGACTAGGAATTTGTAAGTTAAACTCTTGAAGTTGTGGTCACTACCCTTGCTCCTGATAAGTCTTCTTTATGGCCGCCCCACCTAAGCTCTTTGTATTTCAAGCCCAGAGGAGAATGCTGGCAGGAATGGGCGAGGGAATAAGCAGAGCCCACTATGGACCAGGCACTACGTTGAGTGCTTTTTGCAAATATTACCTCATTTGATTTGGTACCACCTTTATTCCTAGACAATAGCATTAGGCCATTGAGAATGAAGAATTCAGCCCTAAAACATCTCCATGCCTCGCTCGTAATGACAGGTGTTCACCTCCTTTCAGCCCCAGTCACTGACCAATCTTTTGCTCTTCCTCTTTCTCTTCCAAAAAGATCCTGGTTCATGAAGAAGTGCCCAATCTCCGCTATTTCACTGATGAGGACCTTTTTCTGCTTGCAATCATCATAAGGATTCGACGTTTGCTGAGCAAAATTAATCTGTGTATTGCCTTTCCTAACATTGAGAATTGGTATAAAATGAAGACGCCTCCCTACCTTGCAACTCGTGCTATGAGATTACTCTCCCTCTGTCACTATTATGAATTGGACGATGAAGCAATTTCTGCAATAACTGACATATTAAATGAACCAATTTAACTAAGAGTTGTTGTTTGGATTTAAGAAGATCCGCCCTCCATTGGATGGGAAAGATTCCAATGGGCTTTATTATGTTTGCATGCACTCCAGGGTTCAGAAAAGTATGCACCTCAAAGGCAAGGGAGGAGGCTAGCTCCACGCCAACATCTGTGCTACAAGAGAGAAGGATGATCCAGAAAAAGATGCTAATGAGACCATCTTGGGACCTGGTCCGTAGCTGTCTGATTTGCTCCTGTGGCATACTGGAAAGTGTTGAATTTGGTGTCAAGGAGATCTGGATTCAAATGCCTTCTCTGGCATGTATAAGTTGTGTGTGGCAAATCATTTAACCTCTCCCAACTTCATTGTATGATATGCATATTGGAGTAGGGGGAGCTTTGATAAAGTTGTCAGGAAAGCTACTACAGAATTTTAGTTAGATGAGAATTCAGCAATCATCCAGGCTAACTAATACCCCCTCGAAAAGAATCCTCTCTACAGTATGCCCTGAAAACAGCCATCTGGCTTCTGCCAAAGATCTCCAATGATGGGTGCCCCTGCCACTTCCTCCCAAGGCATCCTTGTTGTCCCCTGGACAATCTTTTGTTGATCTCTGGCCTTCCTGTTCTGGTTTCTGGTTTGCAATCTATTTACAGCTCTTCACCTGAAAAACGCTTGTCCAAGTCCTTCTGCAGACCTTCCATAAAGGGTCTGGCTGGTACGTTAGCCTTCAGCCAGGCTTTTTTATATTTTGAAGATATCAATGCAAATCTCCTGCTTGCTCCCCCCATCTCTCACTATAATCCTGACTTAGCTCAAACATACATGTCTGATAAAGATAAGATAAAGAAGCTGAGCTATTATCATTCTTCTAAGCCACCAAAATTATCAATAAGTTAATGGAGAGCAAAGTCACCATTTCTTTTTTTTTTAAACTCTTACCTTCTGTCTTGGAATCAATACTGTGTATTGGTTCCAAGGCAGAAGAGTGGTAAGGACTAGGCGGTGAGGGTCAAGTGACTTGCCCAGGGTCACACAGCTGGGAAGTATCTGAGGCCAGATTTGAACCCAGGACCTCCCATCTCTAGACCTGGCTCTCAATCCACCTAGCTACCCAACTGCCTCACCATTTCTTAGTATAGACACATTTTTGTATGTGTCATGGGTCCCTCTGGCAGTCTAGTAAAGCTCATGGAATCCTCAGAATTGAAAGAAATGCTACATTTTAGTTAGCAATGAGTGAAAATGAAGACGTAATTGTTCCCAATTGACAGTGATTGAATTGTTTAAATGATGATGATGATGATGATGATGATGATGATGATGATGATGATAAAGCAATGGCATTAAAATATTAATTCGGAGAAAAGTATTTGTCATTAAGATCCATTGAACCATGGTATCATAGAGCTAGAAGAGGTTTACAGTGTCATCTAGTCCAACCCATACCAGAACAAAGATTCCTTGGACAATGATGCAAGAAATGGTCCTGAAGCCTCCCAGAAATAGAGGCAGCCCATTTCATTCTTGGATGGCCATAAGTGTTAGGAAGTTTTTCCTGACATTAAATAGAACCAACCTTTGTGTGACTTCCCATCTTTGTTCTTTGTTCTCCCTTCAATCGCCAGATAGAAGTTTAATCCTTCTTCCATACAAAACACTTATTTTTTCCATTTTTTTGTTGTCATGCAGAACACACTTCCATATTGGTCACTGTTGTAAGAGCACATGCACACATAACCAAAACTCCGAAATAAAACCAGATACACTGATGTGAAAGACAACTTCAACAATTCTTTCTTTGGAAGTGGATGACATTCCCCGTCACAAGTCTTTAAAGATTATCCCAGATCAGTGCATGCAATAGACTTTCAAATACATAAACATAGGCATTATATTTGCCTTCAGTCTTCTCTTTCGCACACTAAACATTTCCAATTCCTTCCAAGAATCTTAATATAAAAATATCTCCACATTCTTCACCTTCCTGGTCATTTTCTTCTGGGTGGTTTCTAGCTCATCAATGTCCTTCTTGATGGAAGCCCCACTCTGGGACTACTTCTGGGCTCACACTCACATTGACAAGTCAGTTCCTCCAGTCCCAGGGGCAACCTTGGTGGGGATGAGTGGGAAACTTCTCTAGTACTATTATTCATGAGCTTCTATCCAGTGTGTTCCTATTGGATACCAGCCAGCTCATTACAGAATGACAAAACTCACAAATTATTTTGGTTAGGGGCATTTGCTAAGGTGTTAGAGTAAGAATAATTGGCACAAAATTGGTAGTGTATGGGACACATTTTGCCATAAATATACACAGTTTGTGGAAAATTAGGCTCAACCTTAGTACAAGTTGGCTGGTGGCAGCGTGCTGGGCCTTTTGGCATCTTGGCATGGCTACAAGCTATTGTGTGGTTATTATTCATTATTATTATTATTATTATTATTCAGTGGTGAGTTTCTGGCTGAGTTTTCCCTCCTTTACTTTCCAAACTTTATCCTCTTAGAAACCTTTAATCTCCTTCAGAGACCTAGCAGCAGAGATCTTGAACTCCTCCTGGCACAGGCCAGGTGGGAGAAATCCTATACCCTCTTCCCTCTTTCTCCCTAAAATCCTTCCCTCCATATTAATTAAAATTACCATAAATTTCCAGACTGACTTGGGTATTTTATTTGGGATTTTTTTCCCCTGGCAGCCAATTAATTTAGATTTTAAGTCACAACCCTTAAATTATCTCTACAGTCTGGCGACCAAGAGTAAAGGGGTAACTCACATCCCTTAGATTCTGGAAACATTTTTCGTACTTGTGGAGTCGCCATGATGTTCCCCTTAGGTTGGTAGTTCCTTCTTTGCCTACAAGCCTACTGAGGTTATAGGGTTCTGAGGCTGCCTTTTCTCCACTGGTAAGAGGTCATGTTCCCTGAAGTTACCTTTCCTTGATGTGAATAGTTTGTCCTTACTTGACACCTGGCTGGCTGCCTAACTGTTTACTATTCTTATCTTTCCAATGGCATGGTCAGTGGAGGGAGGGACGGGGAGATGGTACATGATGCTCTAGTTGGACTTACTCTCTCCAACCTTCTTTCTGCCCTCTGGTTATAGGCAATTGGGTCTGGATTCTCAACGTGCTGGTCTCTCAAAGCAGTTGCTGGAACACTTTGCTGGAATCTCCTTATTTGACACAAATAGGCCCAAAGGTGTGTCTAATTCTTTCGACCCATCCCAATGATTAATCCAGTGGTTCAGAACACTTTCTTCCTTCTCCATCTGATTAGGGCTTTTTGTATCTAGTTTATGTCTTTGATGTACTGATTGACTGGGCACCTCAGAATCTTTAGCAGCTTTTTATACCTTCAGTGGTTGATTGATTCTATAATTCAGCCAAAAAGGCATTCTTGCCAGATAAAAGTACCTGGGCACAGAGCATCTTTTTAGGTATATTCATCAGTATTGATTGGCGTGGCATTCTCCTCTTATGTTCTTCCTCCAGTTTAACCTTTACTGGCCTCAGCAAAAATCTCTTGGAAGGCGTCTGCTAAACAAAGATCAGACAGTAGGACCAGATTGGTTTGATGCCACATTAAGAAAACTACAATGCAATTGACCATCATACTAAAGATGGTCAGTAGATCCTGGAATATTAATATAAATAGACACAGGAAAAGCTTTTGGTGAGATAAAACATCTATTCTTGTTTTGGAAAAAATACTCAGGGGCAGCTATGTGCTTCAGTGGATTGAGAACAAGGCCTAGAGATAGGAGGTCCTGGGTTCAAATCTGATCTTGGACATTTCCTAGCTGTGTGATCCTCAACAAGTCATTTAACCCTTATTGCCTAACTTTTACAAAATGCCCTTCTGCCTTGTAATCAATATATAGCATTGATTTTAAAGCAGAAAGTAGAGGGGATTTTTAAAAATAGAAAATATAGAAGTAAATGGATCTTTCCTTAATATAAGTATTATCTATCTAAAATCAAGAGCCAGCACTATCTGTAATGGAGGTTTAATGATTAACTAGGTTTTCTTTGGTTCCTAGTTTCTGATTAAATTAAAATAAAGCAAAGATGACCATTATCACTGTGGCTATTTGATATAGTTCTAAAAGTGCTAGCTATAGAGAAAAGACAAGGAAAAAAAAGAGGGAATAAACATAGGCAAAAAGGAAACAGAATCATCTCTTTGCAGATGACATGATAGTTTACTTAGAGAAATCTTGAGTCAACCAAAAAAATGAATTGAAACAATAACTTTGGCAAAATTACAAGATACAAAACAAACTTCCTTAGATCAATGATATGTCTATATAGTACCAAGAACATCTAGAAGCTAGAGACAGAAAGTTTTTATTTAAAATAACTACAAAAAGTATGAAACACTTGAGAGTCTAACTGTCAAGATATACACATAAGAAGTGGACCAATACAACTATGGAGCGCTCTTTATACACATGGAACTGGAAAGCAATTAGAAAAAAACTAGGCTTAGACCAGTGTCTCATACCATATACTAAGATAAGTTCCAAATGTATATATGATTTAAATATTAAAGGTGGCATCATAAAGAAAGGATCAAGGAAGAAATCACCTGTTGGGAAGAGTTTGTGATTAAACAAGTAATAATCAGGCTCACTAGAGGCAAAATGAATGATTCTGATTATATACAATATGAAAATTTTTGCACAAACAAAACCAATGAGATTAAAATGAGAAGAGAAGTAGGTGAGCTGGAAAAAAAAATCTTTGCAGCAAAAATGTGTGATAAAGGTCCCATTTCTAAGGCGGGTAGGGAACAGATTGAAATTTATAAGAATTAAAGCCATTTCCCATATGAAAAATGATCAAAGGATGTCAGCAGACCCTTTTCAAAGGAATAAGTTCAAACTCAAAATAGTCATATAAAATGCTCCAAATCACCAATAAGTAGAGAAATGTACGTGAAAACAACCTTAAAGTTTTATCTCATGTCCATCTCATTGGCAGAATAGCCATAAAAGGAGAATGATCAGTGCTAGAAGGGCCGTTGAAAAAACAGGTATATTAATATAGTTTGTAGAACTGTGAACTGGTCCAGTCATTTGGAAGTTATTTGGAACTATGGCCCAAAAGCTATTAAACTGTACATACCTTTTCCTTAAAACTGGACTAAGATTTTTGTAATATGTTTTATTAGGCCTCTATCCCAAAAAGCCCAAAGGAAGAGGGAAAAGGATGCATAAATACACAAACATTTATAGCAGCTCTTTTGGCAGTGGCAAAGAATTGGAAACTGAGGAGGTGCCCATCAATTGAGTGGACAAATTACAAATTTTGTTCAATCAAAAATGATTGAACACCATTGTTCTATAAGAGATGATGAAGGGGATGGTTTCAGAGAAGCCTAAGAAATCTTGTTTAAACTGATACAGGGTGAAGTAAGCAGAACCAAGAGAACAACTTAAGCAGTAATAACATTACTATAAAAGCAAACAACTTTGACAGACGTTAAAACTCTGATCAGTGCAATGGTCCACCATGATTCTAAAGGACTCCTTATGAAACATACTATTTGTATTTCCTGACAGCGAGTGATAGACTCAGAGTACCAATTGAGATACATTATTTTTTTACATGACCAGTATAAAAATTAAATTTATATCTCTAGTAATAAAAATATTATAGTGTAGGAGGTTTATTAAAGATCATTAGAAATCAAGGAATAAAGAGGATACAAAATAAAAACCATGTGCCCATGGCTGATTAGCCCATTTAAAATCCCCGAGCTTAGCTTACCACCATACTTGTTGCATCATACAAGAAGAAAGGATAAGGGAGGCGTTACTGCCAGTTAAATACCAATAATATGATCTCACCAACATGGAGATGCAGGAAAGATTATAGGGAATTCTGGGAAATGCCAAGGACTTCTGGGGAATGAAGTCTAAACCAGTAAGGGAATTTGTTCTTCCTGACTGCACATATTTTAACAAGAGTCTTAGTTTTCATTCTTTCTTAGGTGGAGTAGAAGGAGGGAGATGGAAAGAAGGCAGATTTTCAGTGGTTTAAAATTTTTTAATTAAAAGAAAAAGAAACATGGCTTCTGTGCCTCATTCTCCTTTATAATGCTAAGCAGACAAGGGTAGGACCTTTACCGCAAAGTCAGCATTGCCTCATTATCATAAATATGTAGAAGAGCCCAGTCATCCTCCACATTTTTAGATATAATGTATCTAAAGCTAATAAAAAAAAAAGCACAAGATTCACTTTATTCCAAGGGCTTGATTGTCAATTGACTTCAACATTTAGTAAGCACTTTCTATGTGTTAAGTGTCAAAGATACAAATACAAATAAAAGATGGTCCCTGCCCTCAAGGAGCTTCCACTCTAGAGCAGGAAGATATCACCCCAAAAAGGAACTGAAAAGAGGGGTGGAGGGGAAGTATCCACACAGGGCCATAGTGGGAAAGTCTGGAAGATCAAGTACTTGTCTGGGCACTTTCTCAGAATGGAGGTTCTAATAGGGGACTAAGCCATTGTTGGATGTCATTATTTATTTTCTGTATTTATTATTTATTTTTGACATTCTCTTCTTTTTTTTAAATTTTGAGTTCCAGATTCTCTTCTTTCCTCCCACACCTTCTCCACTCACTGAGAAAAACAGTATATCAATTATACAGGGGAAATTATACAAAACATGAAACTCTTCCATATTGCAAATAAATAAAAAATAAAGGAAGTGAGAAAATTATTCTTCAATTCATACTTAAAGTTCTTCAGTTCGCTCTCTGGAGAAGGATAGCAATTTTTTTTTTTCAGCATGAATCCTTTGAAATTGTTTTTGGATCATTCTATTGCTGAATAGCCAAGTCTTTCACAGTTGGTCATCATTACAGTATTACTATGATTGCGCACAATGCTCTCCCAGTTCTTCTCACTTCACTTTGCATCAATTCATATAGGTCTTATCATGCTTTTTTTTTTCTGAAACCTCCCCTTGACATTTCTTAGCACAATAGTACTCCATCCCAATTATATGCCACAATCTGTTTAGCTATTCCCCAACTAAAGAGCATCCCCTTGATTTCCAATTCTTTTTAACCACAAAGATACCCATATAAATATTTTTGTACATAGAGTTCTTTTTCCTTTTTTAAAAATCTCTGGGGGGGCGGGGGACAGCTGAGTGGCTCGGTGAATTGAGAGCCAGACCCAGAGACAGGAGGTCCTGGGTTCAAATCTTGCCTCAAACACTTCCCAGCTGTATGACTCTGGGCAAGCCACTTGACCCCCATTGCCCAGCCCTTACCACTCTTCTGCCTTGAAACCGATAGTACTGATTCCAAGCTGGAAGGTAAGGGTTTAAATTTATAAGTAAATAAATAAATGAATGAATGAATGAATGAATGAATGAATGAATGAATGAATGAATAAACAAATAAATAAATAAATTAATTAATTAATTAATAAATAAATGTCTCTTTGGATTATAGACCTAGTAGTTGTATTGCTGGATCAAAAGGTATGCACAGTTGTAGACCTCTGAGCATAGTTCCAAATTGTTCTCCATAATGGTGGACCAGTTCACAACCCACCAACAGTTCATTAACGTTCCTATTTTCCCTCATTCCCTCCAGTATTTATCATTTCTAATAGATGTGAAGTGATACCTCGGGTTGTTTTAATTTGCCTTTCTCTGATTCATAGTGATTTAGAGTTGCTTTTTTTCCCCAGATGTCACAGACCTTTCCTGCAAACCTCCTAGATTTCCTTAGGTTAGAAAAATATCTCTTGCTGATCTTCTGGTGCCTGTGCCACTCTAAAATTTGATTTGAGGTCTTATTTTAAAGTTGTTTAGAGAGGAAGGATGAGAGTTCAACTGGATTGCTGCCATCTTGGCTTCGCCCCCCAAGATACTTTCTATTATGTCATAATTAATTTTCAAAGTTGCTATTTGTGTAGAGGGAGTTTCATCACTTCCTCCTCCCGGATGGCTGACCTTTGCAAGTCCAGTTAGCTTTTATAGAGAAACATTTACTTCAATGGTACAGTAAAGCCAGAATGAACAAACATCCCCCCCCCAAACCCAGCAGACATCATCCCCCCTTATGCCACCTGTCTGGAGAGAGATGGGGAGCCAGTTTCACAGTTTACCTCCAGTTCTTCACAGCATCATCCGCAGGTCCAAAGGCCCCTGAATTTCTATCCTGGCACCCTGACTTTTCAGGGCTGCCCCAATGGGCTGGTTGTGTGTAATTGGAAAATCTCGTACCTTGGGACTCCGGCCCCCAAATTTCTTCTTCATTTCAGCATCCCTTCTCTATCACATTGCAGGTTCATGTCTGTATAGAAGTTTTTGTAACTCCTCCCTCTCTCTCTCCCTTTTTCCCCACGTGGGAGGCTGGGAAAGTGGGTTTTCTTTACTGAGAAAGTTTTTCTTGCTTGCTTCAAGTTTTATTAGTAATAAATCTTATAAACATAATACTTGGGGTATTGGATATTCATGTTAAAGTCTACAGCTGCCAACATCTGGCTTGAACGCCCGGTTCCAAAGTCTCTGGGGGCGTGAGCCCCTCCCTACAGGATGCCTCTCCTTATACCTGGAACTGAAAAGGTCAGACACCGAGACCCAAACCCCAACACCACTTCTGGGGGCCAGCTGGCCTGGGGAGGGAGGGATAGATGACCCCCAGACCATCAGGCTCCCTTCCAGTGTGAGTAAACAAAGTCTTCAGCCCTACATTCTGCCACAAGAAGATAGATTTTAAGATACAGCCAGCCAATGGAAAGAGGCTCATCCCAACCAGTGGGAAGCCAACAAGGAATGTCCACTCATACTCCTGGGCTTCCTGTCTCACAGAGGTTGGTCCCTGGCTTCTCCCACATGGATGCCTCCATTTGAATAGCCTGGGAATGAACTAGAGTCATCCCAGAAGGAAGCTGCAGGAAGAAGCTCCCAGAATCCCCAGTGCCTCCTATAATTAGAAGAATGTGCCAATGGAAGCTTTAATCCTTTAGGAGTAAGATCACAGGCTCATGGACTGAGAGCTGGAGAACCTTAGGAGTCCCACATAATCCCTTGCCAGGAAAAGGAGATTATCTGCTGGCCAAGAACACCATAATAATCCGGCTTGTGCTGCTGACAGATTCGCTTAATAAAAACAGGAATGTGAGTTAAGTGGGTACCAAACACTGACCTTTCCTCTGTAACAGAAGGCTCCAATCTCTAGCCCAGGAACAATAGATGAAATGAAAAAAGAAAAAACTTCATCTTAACTTGAGGGGCTCTTAGTTAATAAGCTAAAGGTAGCTAACAAGTGAGAAGAGATTTGAACCCAGGGCTTCCACTTCCTGAGTTCAAATCTGGCATTCTATCCCCTACTCCCCACCATGAAGAGACTGGACTAGATAGTCTCCAAAAATTTCTGAGTGAACTGAGGCAGGTCCGTTTACTGAGTAGCTGTTTGTTATGGCCAAAAGAAGGCTGGATGTAGGGTTGGAACACTTGAGTTCAGATCCCAGCTCTGATGGGGGACCTCAAGAAAATTATTTCATCTCTCTAGAACTTAATAGAATGAGAGTGGGTGGGTAGAAGTAGGTCTCTGTTGGACCTTAGGGGAGTCCCTTCTCTGAATTTAGGCATAATATTTCCCCAGAGCACAATGTAAGTTTCTTGAAGGCAAGAGCTCCTAACAGTGCACAAGGGGCGCTGACCAAATGTTTGCTCAATTGAATTTGAGTGGCAAGTTGGTAAAATGGAAAGATGCCTGATTTGGAGCAAGATGAACCCCAGCTTTGTCATTCTACCTACGTGATCTTTGGGGCATCCCTTCCTCTCTTCCTTAGGCACAAAGTGAAAGATTGGATCAGCAATGTCCTGTCTAGCTCTAATACTCAATGAACCTACAAATTACAGAATCTTCTTTTCCTTTCTTCCTTTTCTCTCTGTCTCTCTCTTCCTTCCCTTTTCTTTCTTTTTCTTTCCTCCTTTTCTTCTTTCTTTCTTTATTCTCTCTCTCTGTGTCTTTATCTCTCTCTCTGTCTACTTTCCTTTTTTCTTTTTCTTTCATCCTTCTTTCCTTATTTTTTCTTCCTCCCTTCTTTCCTTTCTTGTCTCTCTTCCTTTTCTTTCTTTCCTTTTTTCTCTTTCTCTCTGTCTCCCTTCCTTTTTCTCTTTTTTCCTTTCTTCCTTTTTTCTTCTCTTTCTCTGTCTGTCTTCCTTCCTTTTTTCTTTCTGTCCATTCTTTCTTTCCTTTTTTCTTTCTTTCTGTCCTTTCTTTCCTTGTTTCCTTGTTTCTTTCTTTTCTTTCCTTCCTTCCTTCCTTCCTTCTTTCTCTTTCTTTCTTTCTTTCTTTCTTTCTTTCTTTCTTTCTTTCTTTCTTTCTTTCTTTCTTTCTTTCTTTCTTTCTTTCTTTCTTTCTTTCTTTCTTTCTTTCTTTCTTTCTTTCTTTCTTTCTTTCTTTCTCCCCTTACCGTCTATCTTAGTAACAATTCTAAGGCAGAAGAGTGGTAAGGGCTAGGGCTAGACAGTTGGGATTAAGGGACTTGCCCAGGGTCACACAATTAGGAAGTATATGAGACCAAATTTGAACCTAAGACATCCAGTCTCTAGCCTTGGCTCTCAATCCATTGAGCCACCCAGATGCCTCCTCCACTATATATTAAGGACTCTCCTGGACTTTGCCATTTGTTTTGTCACTGAATTTTTGTTTGTTTGATTTAAACCTTTCCTTTCTGTCTTAGAATCAGTAGTGTATATTGGTTATAAGGCAGAAGAACAGTAAGGGCTAGGCAACAGGAGTTAAATGACTTGCTCAAGGTCATAGTGGTAGGAATTATCTGTGGTCTACTTTAAACCCAGGACCTCCCAACTCCAGGCCCAGCTCTCGATCCACTGTGCCTCTAAAATGCAATAGTTTCAGGGGGGCGGGGAATAAAAGTCCCCACATTTAAGAGTTGCAAAAAAGTTTCCATGTGGGTCATCTACATTTCAACATATTAAACAAAACTCAGTCATTCATCTCTGTAATGCAAACATTGGTCAGGCAGTCCTAAGTTCAGCTCAGCAGTATCTAAGTTCAGATTTCAAAATTTGTTTTGGTTGGGGGCTTTTTCCCTAAAACAGTGTGAAAGGTGGAGGGATGGGGAGAGGAGAGAGGGAGGTCATTGGCTCTTCATCCTCCTTCCTCCAAACACACCCATCCTTGGCAGCACCAAGAGAATAACAAACAAAGGAGAAAGAATTGCTCTTTCTCCAGCCAGAGGCATGTCCAGGGACTCAAGCCTCAGTTCTCAGCTATCTCCTGGCTCTGGGAGCTCTTCCTCCTCCAGGCTGGCCGCCAGCTGCCAGGCCCACTCTCATGTCCAGGTCTGATGAGCATCAGAGGGAGGACTTGCCCTGCTTATTAGCTTCTACATACAAGGAGAGGAAGCCTTCTCTATCAGTGTTCCAAGGCGATGATGAGCCTGGAGGGAGGGAGAGTAGCAGGGAGAATGTTCATTTAGAAAGAAAGATGCTACAGATTTGGGCATTTTTCAAACTCTGCCCCGACACCGACTACCTGTGTGAGCTTGGGTCAGTTAACACCTTCCTGAGCTATAAAATGAAGGGATTAAATGAGGCTTCTTCTGTGATGGTTCCTTCGAGCTCAAGATTTTTGATGTTTTAGGGTTGCTCTAAAAAAGAGGTCCACAGTGGAGAGTGCCAGATTGTGCAGCTAACAATAACAGCTATCAAACATAAATTATCATTGCTTACTGCAAAAAGAGGTTGACAGAGGGGCACTGAGGTGGCACAGTGGATAGAGCACCAGACCTGAAGTCAAGAGGACCTGAATTCAAATCTGGTTTCAAATGCTTCTTAGCTTTGTGACCTCGGACAAGTCACTTAACCCCAATTGTCTAAGAGAGTCAGATACTGAAAGAATGAAGAGTAAAGAGAAAAGAGAAAGAGACAGAGAGAGAGGCAGAAAGAGAGACTAAAAGATACAAAAAGAAGACAGAGACAGAAAAAGAGAAAAGAGAACAAGGGAAGAGGAGAGAGATTGAGAAAAGAGAGAAAGGATAGTAGAATATGCAGCTAACAATAATAATAATAGCTATAAAATATAAATAATAGCTAAAGAAGAGATTGGCTGAGGCAGATAACAGAATGCACAGAGGATAAAAAGAATAACTAGTATTTTTGCTTAGGCATTGTGCTAAATGCTTTACAAATATTATCTCATTTGGTCAGAGCATTGCACTTGAGGAAGACCTGAATCCAAATCCTCCCTCAAATAACTACTACTTATGAGACCTTGTACAAGTCACATAACCTCCTCTACCTCAGTTTCTTCATCATTAAAATAAGAGCAATAAGAGGACCAACCTCCTGAAGTTCTGGTGAGGATATAATGAGATAATATTTGTAAAGTACTTTGCAAACCTCCAACATTATCCAAATGCTAAGCAATTAGCTATCAGCTCTGAGAAAGGTAAACTGAGCCAGCCCACTGAGGATGTGGAAGCGGAACACCAAGGTATGTGATACAGGATATACAGTGTCTCGGAGTTCCAGGCAGGAGCTGTTGCTCACCACCATCCTGACACACAAACGACTGTCTCCAAGGATCTCCTGGATCCTGTACTATAAGGGCGGTGAGAGAATGGAGTCTTTCCTCCCTGCTGGGTCAGGACCAGAATGAGGTAAAGATGGAGTTGAGTCATGTAGAGAGAGAGTGAGGATGGATTGTCTTCCTTCTCAGCTCTCCCTGGCTAACCCCACTCTGACTGCCTTCAAGATCCTGAACTTCTGTTCCCTCAGACTTGGCTGTCTTCGTTTGACACAGACAACTTCTCCTCTCTGGGGAGAGGAATGAGGAATGTAACTCCCCCCCCCCCCCAACTCCAAGTCTTTCTTTCTAAATATTATGGAGTCAGTCTCTTGCTCTTATGAAAACAGTTTATTTCTAAGAGAACAACAATAAAGGATGGGGCGGAAGAATTCAGGAATGAGGCAATAGGAAGGAGGTAGTAAGGAGTCCCTAAATGACTGAACCCTTCTCCCAAAGTCTTTGCTGACCTGAGCCCTTGGGGTCAGTTGAGATGAAGCCCTGACTTCCTGGCTGTCTTGGCTACTCTATCAAGTTCAGGACTTCAGGGGATTTTAGAGGAATCTTGTAATAGTGAATGGCTTTTGGTAAAGTCTTCTTCACTTGTCTGTCGTCTTGGGGCACTGGGTCAGGAGCCACAGGAAGATGGCACAGGATCAGAGGGTCAACCTTCTTGATGGGCTGCCCACAGAGAAGGTTCTCCAACTGTCCAGATCAGCTCACTCCCTCTCCTCCCTTCAGAATTCTCTCTCCTTCCTGCTGGTCCTTCAAAGTCTTCCAAGTGTGTGTCTCTCTTCAAATCTTCCAAATCTTCTCTTACAATCCTAACGGTCAACAATCCATGGCCATCATTTGTTTCTGCCATGCCAGTGTCGCTATTGGAGAGTTGGCCAAAGAGGATGTACATGCAGGAAGTACAGTGTAACTGTGTTATCTATCACACGGCAAGGCAGCCATGAAGGGGAAGTGGAAATTGCTGAGTTGAAAAGATGGTGTTCAAAAAAAAAATCTGTGGTTAGGAGAATGTCTCCCCTCCCACATAGTGATAAATCAGCAGTGCAAAAAAAGGCAATAATGATAAAAAAAACCATTTTAATGGGCATTTTTGTTATTTACCTCTCAGCAAAATGAGCATGCGCCCAACATTTCCCCGGAGGACTGAACGTTGCCCTTTGACGGGCAATCCGATACTTAAATTTTGCACGAAACGCAGTAAGATGTCTGTTTGCATCTTAGCACCCTGCTAGGAGGGCAGGAACCATATTTTTTCAAAACTCCATCTCCAGAAGTGCCCAGCACAGGCTTCTATCCACAGTTGGCATTTAGCAAAGATGACGTATTTCCTATACAGGCAATAATCACAGACCTCCTAAACCTAGCAATTTCTTTGAATTCAGAAGGGTTTTTTGGCAGACCTTTCATACTTAAATGGTGTCTTCTTCTTTGATTAGTATAGAATTCTTGTGCCCCAGGAATGTTTCTTTCATATCAGTATTTGTTTACAGAAATCTCTTGAGGTTTTTTCAGAACCTCGATCATTTCACAGAAACTGCTTATTATATTTTCTAATTTGTTTATTTCTTGTTCATTTCATTGATTTCTTGTTTGAAAGCTATGAATTCTAATCTAATTTCTTTTTAATTGGTTCCTTTTTTTCCCCAAACTCTTCCCTTATGTCTTAGAATCAATACTGTGTATTGGTTCCAAGGCAAAAAGGCACTAAGGGCTGGGCAATGGGGGTCAAGTGACTTGCCCAGGGTCACCCAGTTAGGAAGGATCTGAGGTCACATTTGAACCAAGGACATCCTGCCTCTGGGCTTGGTTCTCAATCCACTGAACCACCTAGCTACATTTCCCCTCCTCTCCCAGAACTGTTTCCTCTTTGAACCATTTCAGCTTCTTCTTGTGGTTATGGGAAGGAGGAACTCTGAGCATTTTTTTGTTGTGGTTCGGCAATCATAATAACTGACATTTATATAGAGCTTGCTAGGTGGCAGGCACCTTACAGCTCTCATTTGATCCTCACAACAAACCCAAGAGGTAAAAGTGCTATTATTATCAACATTTTACAGATAAAGAAACTGAGGTTCATTGATTTGCCAGGAGTCATACAACTATTAAGTGTCTGGGGCCAGATTTTGAACTCAGATCTTCCTGAACCCAGCCTGGGGCTCCATCTATCCTATTGCCTAGCTGCCCTCCAACTCCTTTACTGAATAATGTCCTATCATATAGCAAGAAGGCTGCTGAACTTTGAAGCCAGAGACTCTAGCTCGATTCTCACCGCCATGACTTTGTGTGAATGTGGGCAAGAAACCTGACCTTTCTGCCCTTCGATTTCTCATGTATAAAATGGAGATGAGGTTATCTGTGACATTTAGTTCATAGGATTTTGTGAACAAATGAAACTGTATTTAACGTGCTTTGCAGGGGCTAAAAGACTGTCTGCCCTTTGATCCAGCCATAGCACTGCTGGGTTTGTACCCCAAAGAGATAATAAGGAAAAATACAGGTACAAAAATATTCATAGCTGCGTTCTTTGTGGTGGCCAAAAATTGGAAAATGAGGGGATGCCCATCAATTGGGGAATGGCTGAGCAAACTGTGGTATATGTTGGTGATGGAATACTATTGTGCTAAAAGAAATAATAAACTGGAGGAATTCCATGGAGACTGGAACAACCTCCAGGAAGTGATGCAGAGCGAAAGGAGCAGAACCAGGAAAACATTATACACAGAGACTGATACACTGTGGTACAATCGAACGTACTGGACTTCTCTACTAGCAGCAATGCAATGAACGAGGACAATTCTGAGGGACTTATGAGGAAGATACTATCCACTTCCAGAGGAAGAACTGTGGGAGCAGAAATGCATTAGAAAAATATATAATTGACCACAGAGTGCGATAGGGATGTGATTAGGGTTTTGATGTCAAAGAATCGCTCTACTGCAAATATGAATAACATGGAAATAGAATTTGAACAATGATACTTGTATACCCAGGGGAACTTCTTGTTGGCTTTGGGAGGGAGGAGAAAGGGGAGAGAGGATCACGAATCATGTAATCATGGGAAAATATTCTAAAAATTAAAAAAATAAATTAAAATAATAAAGTTCTTTGCAAATCGCAATCCCAAGGCAATTGGGATGGCCTCTTCCAGTTGATGGGTAAGGAATTTGGTTGGATCTGGGTGATGGCCATCGGATTTAGAGGCATCATTCCTCACCAGAGAAACAAGCTCTTCCCTTCTTCCTCAAGTTGTCAACAACCATTTAATAAGTGGCCAGACTGCACTCGGCACTGGAGGCACAAAGGAGCATCAATACTGCCCTTGAGCTCATGGGGAAATGCCATGAGAACAAGCGTCTGTCTCCATCAGCAGCTTTAGTGAATTCTGGGCACTCTCCATTTGGGGTGGTTTGGGAAGGAGGCGAGAGAGATGTAAGATGAGATAAATGCCAGGAGGTCCAGAAGACAAGTGACCAAAGCCAAAGGCTTTATGCAGATCTTTTGGGAGTCAAGACAGACAGACAAATTTTATTAGGAGGAAGGGGTCCATCTATCTCATAGCTTTCTGCTATTTTTTTTAATCCCTTACTTCCATCTTAGAATCAATACTGTGTATTGGTTCCAAAGCAGAAGAGCGGTAAGGGCTAGGCAATGGGGATCAAGTGATTTACCTAGGTTGTGTCTGAGGTCACATTTGAACCCAGGACTACCTGTATCTCTATCCACTGAGCCACCCAGCTGCCCCTCATCTTCTGTCTTAGTTACTTTCTGTCTTGGGATTGATACTGTGTATTGGTTCCAAGACAGAGAAGTGATAACAGCTAGGCAATTGAGGTTAAGTGACATGCCCAGGGTCACCAAGCTAGGAAGTATCTGAAGCCACATTTGAACCCAGGTCCTCCCAACTCCAGACCTGTGCTACCTTGCTGCCCCTAGCCTTGTCATTTCAAAAGTGGGGAGATGGTTTCTATTTTTTTTCCTTCTTCCTTATTCAATTCAAATGCCTATATATTTGGTGCCCTTCTTTGTTGCTGAGGTGGTGGCTTGGGAGTTATGCTAAGAACCATGCACTCTGTCATCTTGATGGAAGCCTCCCACACTGAATTTTAATTACTGCTTAAGGAGCACCACGAAATGGAAAGAACACAAGATTATGAGTCAAGAGACTTTCAGCCATGACTGCCTGGAGCCAGCTAGCAGCAGGTGGGGCATTCATTTCTTGGGGTGGGCCCCTGGGTCCCAAAGGCAGTTGTCAGGACCTCCCAATCCCTGCCATTGTTCCTATTTCCTGCCCTCTGCATCCACAGGAAGGACTCAGACTTCAACACCGAGAGTAACACTGAGAAGGAATCGGGACTCCTTCCCACCTCTCAGAGCTCCTTGGTTCTTGTGTTAGCGAAATGAAAGGTTCCTTCCAATCCTCACTTGATTAGTTAGGGGAGCCTGGGCCTGAGCAGGGAGTTCCCCACCCAACACACACCTTTGGTGTTCCTTATCCCTGGGACCAGAACCAGAGAAGTCCATTTACTCCATCTGTATGCCTGCCAGCCATTGAGGTGACACAGCCCTACCGTCAAGAAGACCAGAGTTCAAATTCAACCTTCCTTTCTGGCTGTGAGATTCCGAGCAAGTCTGCCTCAGTTTTACTTTGTGTAAAATGGGGATAAGAGCTCTGGCCTCTCGGGATTGTCCTGAGGATCAAAGGAGATATTTGTAAAGTCCAAGGCAAACCTCCAAGTTTCATAGATAGAGGATGGATAGATGCTGCCTTTTGTGGTGGTCCCCTCCCATTGTTATTGGGGGTTCCTTCCTGCAAGCTAGAGCTAATGATCCAAGATTGTGTCCACCAGATGGGTATCCCGTATCACCAGGAGGATGCCTGTGTGGTTTGGTTTAACGGTTAAAAAACCCATGTCGGTGGACAAGCAGAGTCCTTCGCTCCTGAGCAGCCACTGTGAACTTTAAAGTACTCGGCCGGCTTCGATCTTACGCTATGGTGAAGCTAACTTTAAAGTCCCAGCCCTGTGAGCCTGGGCCGGTCACCTGACCCCCATCGCCTAGTCCTTACCGCTCTTCTGTGCCCCTCTCTCTTGATCAGCTGTACAGCTCAATGGAACGAGCGCAAAGCAGGTGGCCTCCCGCCCGGCTCCTCAGGATCCAGGAGGCCAGTCTGTACCCGGTGGGTCTCCCGCTCAGCCTCTAGGCACGCCCTGAAGGCGGAATCCCCACCCACGTGAAGGAGCATCCTATGACTCTGCAGGAAAGGAGGAGCGGGCTGACTCTTTTAAAACTTGGAATAACGAGCGGCAACATGAAGAGATCATCCTCTACTGCTCCAGACTCCATCTTTGAAGAAGAGCTTGTGGATGTCCCCTCCGGAGAACGGTGCAAGCAGGAATGACAGAACCGGATCCGGACGATGCTTCCGCGTGGGGAGGGCAGGGGCTGAGACGTTTGTAACAAATTCTACCAATAAAAAAGGGGGGGGGGGGGACACGGCTTGACATTCTTTCCCAATTATTCATTTAACAGACTCGTGCATTTTCTCGTTAGTCCTAGTGCCTAGGGGCGTTGAGGGACATGAAACAGCCAGTGAGGGCCGGTCCTGGGGGGGGGGGGGGGGGGGGCAGGGGCTACTTTCTGGGAGGTCCCGGGGACGCGGCACTCATTTTGTCCACCCTCCAGAGTGGAAATTCCTACAGCCTCAAGGCCAAGGTTGGGCAAAACCCAAACCGGACTAAGTTATTACATCTAATGCTTAACAGCTCACCTTCCCAGTGGGAAGTGCGCCAGGGTAGCCTACAGAGAATTCTATTGTTTGCTGATCCACGAGGAGCAGGTCTATCCTGGGATTGAAGGTCATGGCGCGGTAGCTGGCAAGTTGGTTAGAAGGCAATAGCAGTTAGCAAAGCTCCATCTGGAAGTGGGAGGAGATGATGAACCCACAAGGATTTTTTTTTAAACCTTTACCGGTCTAGCTTAGAATGGGTATTCAGCGGAGATTCCAAGACGGAAGAACAGTGCGTGCCAGGCCATTGGGGCTAAGTGACTTGCCCAGGGTCCTACAACTAGTGTTTGAACCCAAGACCGAGTCTCTCTAGGCCTGACTCTAACCACTGAGCTGCCCTCCGTGGCCACTGGCTCTAAGAGCCCATTTAAAGAACTTGAACACAATCTTCTCTGTGCCCAGGCAGGAGAGTCCTCATGAGGGCATCGACTTGGTTGTTTAAGTGGTCTTGAATGGCCGATGATGGCCGTGAAGGTTCAGACACTCCATCCATGACAAAGGCTGTACAAATATGATCTCTTTGGTCAGAGCACTTCATCGGAGGAAGAGCTGAGGGAGCTTGCCTCAATTATTCCCCACAGCTTACCGCACCATCCAGGGCAGGACACAGCAAAGCCACTTGCCATTTCCCAAGGCATGGTTCTGGTCCTATTTCACCTCCAGGTTGGAGTGACCGCGTTTCCCAATTCCTCTGCTGCTCTCCTCCAGCTTGTTTGGCCCCCCATCTGTGGGGAGCCTCGTGCTCTTGGGATATGGTAGGTATGAGACATATTAGTCCAATTCTGAGTCATCTGGCCATAACTAGCAGCGCACACATTTAAAGCGAGTCCAATGACTAGTGAGGGTCTTTCTAGCTCAGTACAAACATACAGCTCAATTGCAATAGCTCCTCCATAACAAAAGAGGAATCCATGACAACCCCCCCCCCCCAAGAGATACATTATTGGAAAGAGGATGGTATTGGGTTAATAGTAACAGCTGTTGTAGGCGCTGGTCCTCTAAGGTTTGGCCTAACAGAAAGATTAGCGGGAGGTTCTTAATTTTTTTTTGATGTTGTGGATCCCTTTGGCAGTCTGGCAAAGCCAATGGACACCTCAGAGCAATGCTTTTAAATGCATAAAATAAGATGGATAGAATTACCAAAGAAAACCAATTATACTGAAATATGGGTATGTATGTCTATAAATATATGTGTATATTTATATAAAGTTTATGGCCTGTGGTTAAAACCCCCTATTAGAGTGCAACCATAGTCCACCACTGCTGAGCACTCCCATCTGGAAGCTTACATCAGTAAACTATGGGCAGATCTTTTTTTTTTTTAATTTAATTAGTGCATTTAGAACATTTTTCCTAGATTACAAGATTCATGTTTTTTTCCCTCCCCTCTCCCCACCCTTCCCATAGCCAGTGTGCAATTCCACTGGGTTTTACATGTGTCCTTGATCAGCATCTATTTCCATGTTGGTGGTGTTTGCACTGGGGTGATCATTTAGTCTACATCCCCAACCATATCCCCTCGACCCATGTAGTTAAGCAATTGTTTTTCTTCTGTGTTTTTACTTTCAGTTTTTCCTCTGAATGTGGTTTTTCTCATAGATCCCTCCAAGTTGTTCAGATCACTGCATTGCCACTAATGGAGAAGTCCATTACATCTGATTGTACCACAGTGTATCAGTCTCTGTGTACAATGTTTTCCTGGTTCTGCTCCTCTCACTCTGCATCACTTCCTGGAGGTCCTTCCACTTCACATGGAATCCCTCCAGTTCATTATTCCTTTGAGCACAATAGTATTCCATCACCAACATATACCAGTTTGTTCAGCCATTCCCCAATTGAAGAGCATCCCCTCGTTTTCTAATTTTTGGCCACCACAAAGAGCGCAGCTATGAATATTTTTGTACATGCATTTTTCCTTATTATCTCTTTGGGGTACAAACCCAGCAGTGCTATGGTTGGATCAAAGGGTAGACAGTCTTTTACCGCCCTTTGGGCATAGTTCCAAATTCATGGGTGGGTCTTTGGGTCTGAAGTGGTCTTCCCAAGATAAGCCCCACTGAACCAGGCAGATAAGGTCGGTATGAAGAGGCAAAACCAAAGCATGTTCATCCAGGGATGCCTTTTTTTCCCCCTTGGGGCATGCTGGATTCATCATGGCTGGAAATTGAATGGTCTGGCACACATTGTATAACGGAACTCTGTTGTGTGCAGTCAGCCTTGTGAAAAAAGGAATCAGAATGAACTCATGGCATTGTGGGTAACTGGTACCTAATGATGGCAAGATTTTCTTTTTAAACTAGAGCCCAATATCAAGTGAACACAAGGTGTAAGACAGTGCCTTGAAGTAGGTAGAAAGGCTGCTCCAGGATCCCAGGGGCACCTCTGCTTTTCTCTCCAAGTCTCTGTCCAGGACACATCCCTTCCCTCAATGAATGTCCCATCTCTGGGGGTCCAAGAAGCCAGTGGCAAGTAGAATTCACATCTACCTGAATTGCCTCTAAGACCTCATACTCAAGAGATGGCCACATGTCAGGCAGTCTTAAAAATGGGCCATGGCAAGAGAGGGAATGTTGTTGTCAAAACCTGAACAAGACTACCAAACGCTGAGTCTCCCGTTTGGGGGTGAGAAACACAGAATGGAGTGGGACCTAGAACTTGAGCAACTTTTCTAAGGTCACCCAGCTATTATGTGCCAGAGGCAGGAACTGAAGAACCCAGATCTTCCTGATTCTAAGATTGCCTCACTAAAACGGACTATTTTTGCAATTCCTGAAAAAAAATTCCCAGTTTTCCACAAGGGCTTTTGATGATACTTCCCAAAGTAACTCATTCCATTCGTGGCCGGCTCTAGCTGTTTTTCTTTTGATCAAACCTATTTTCTTTGTAGTTTCTACTCATTTCCTACTTCCAATTTACCCTCTGTGGCCAAATAATATAATAATATTTAACTGATAGGGTCCAAGTGGAGTGTAGGAGGCAGTGCAATGACAGGTTAAAAGAAGAGCATAAGGGAGATACCTAAATCAGGGAAAGGAGGGACCACACCAGGAACCCAAAAAACTAACTAAAGTTGTTGCCAGGGAAGTCTATCTTCCTGTACAGACACAGGGTGCCCCTTTAGCTCTTGGTCATTAGATGACATCTATCACAATCATTCCCAGCTGACAGCAAAATACACAGAAGCAGGAGTTTTGGAGAGCAGGTGTGCCCAAAGGGTGAGGAGCTAGTCTTAGACATATGATCTTTCTATTATATTTTATAGTTGTTCAAAGCACTAACAATTCATTATATTACTGAGGACAAATACTGCTTCCCAGGTAATAAATAAGGAAACAGAGGCTAAGAAAGTTAACTTGCCATTGGTCACAAATAGCTAGTAACTGTCAGAACCATAACTGAATCTGGCTCTCCCTTTAACTTTCCGAAGCTACTACATGAATTCCAGCCTAATGGGACTTGATCAAAAATTATGAGGTATGTGGTAGGCTCTCAATGACTATTTTTTTTAAACCCTTTCCTTCCGTCTTGGAGTCAATACTGTGTGTTGGTTCCAAGGCAGAAGAGCGGTAAGGGCTAGGCCATGGGGGTCAAGTGACTTGCCCAGGGTCACACAGCTCGGAAGTGCCTGAGGCCAGATTTGAACCAGGGACCTCCCATTTCTAGGCCTGGCTCTCAATCTCCTGAGCCACCCAGCTGCCCCCTCTCAATGGCTATTAATGATGATGGTATCTGAATTATTTTCTCAATTTTCTAGTTGATAAAATGGGAATAGGCCATTGGCCTTGCTCATTGGATTTCTGGATATTCGGTTTCTTTATCACCAAGGAAGTTCATTTTACTTTTTGGCAATCTAATGAATTACTTTTAATTTAACAATGTTGAAACTTTACCAGTTAAAGACCAAAACCAGCTAAAGGCCAAAGCAAGAAAGAAAAATGATCAAATTCATTAATTTACACTTCTATTTCCAAGGCTAATTATTTTCTAAATGAGCTATCTTCATGGGAGCAACTAATATCCTTTAGAACAGGGGTCCCCAAACGGAGGCCCCCCAAGGCCATTTGTCTGTCCCCCTCTGCACTTCCAGAAGGGGCACCTCTTTCACTGGTGGTCTGTGAGAGGAGCACTGTATGTGGCAGTGCTGTAAAGCGCAGCATCCCTCACCTACAGTACTACTTCCGGTGACATAATCCTTTGCATGGCACCTTGTTCTGAGAGTAACTAAATGAAAATGAGGCGCCGAGCAAAGGATTATGTGGCTGCACAATGGAAGATGTCAGCATGGTGAGCGGCGATCTGGGGAGGGGATTCTGCACTGTGTATACACTGCTGCCCCGTATCTTAGTGGCAGCGATGGGCCTGTGCAAGGTGTGACAAGCCCATCATAGCCAGTGATCCCAGGCAGCAGTATACAGATTCATTCAGTTTTTTTATTTATTTTTTTTTTTATTTTTGATAGTCCAGCCCTCCAACAGTCTGGGGGACAGTGACCTGGCCCTGTGTAAAAAGTTTGGGGAACCCTGCTTTAGAAGAGGAATTTGAATTTCAAAAATATGTTTAAATACCACACATCCTATTTTTCTCTAAAGGACCTAAATTCGGTCTCTACATATATGTACTCCTATATGTACAAGGTGAAGGGTTTTTATTAATCAACAAATCACTGTCATCATAATATAAGCATATAAATAGAACTCTAACTTGTAATAAAAGTGGAACATCAGAATTTCTTGAGAAGATACGAACATAGATGAGAATCCCATTATAATTTGGTTTGTTTTCACATGAATTCAAACAGAACGTGGACCAAATTTTATTCCTACAACTTAAGGGTATCTAGTAAAAGCCTGAGATGATAGATTTACCTTATTATGAGGGTTGTCACTCTTCCCAGCAACAGATAAGCCACCAGCAGTTAAGCAAAACTTTCTTAGGATGTCTTATAAAACCTTTTGTAACAAAGAAATCTTACAAGGAAAATGACAAAATATAAACATACTGTGTGAATTAGACTAAAAAATGTGGATTCAGGAAAACATTGTAACTAATGGACATATATACAGATTCAAAAAAAGATACTGCCCCAAAAAATATTGTTAAAACATTACCAACTTCATAACAAGGCTTCTTTTCCTTGACTCAAAAAAAAGACGTTTATAATAAACCATCTGATAGTAAAGAATCAGGCCTGTAAGGGCCCTAGGAAAATGTCCTCCTCTGTGGTGTAAGCCAAGGACCGGGACTCCACGCTCAAGGCATCTATGGTAATAACAGGAGTATGGGCGAGTCCCAGTTCCAGGAGCACCCTCCTCACAATGGCAAGACAAAGTGAGAAACATACTTGGCACATTAGGTGGGGCCCTCATGATGAGCCTATGGGAAATCATGTACAAGGGCTGCCCTAGGTGGGCAGGCAAGAGTGAATGAACTGTGATCTGCTTCACTGGAAGGAATTTCTGAATCAAAGACATCAGGAACTCGTTTGAGAGAAAAATGCCATTTATCTAGTGCTTTGCCTACCTGGTGTTATTAGAACCTCAAAACAACCCTGTGAGGTAGATACCAAAACCACTACCCCCCACTTTACAGATAAGAAAACCGAGGCTCCAAGAGGTTCATGCATTGGCTGAGTCCCACAACTGGTGGGTGGGATGTCAACCCTATTTTTCCTGAATCCAAGCCCAGCATTATCCATGCTTTTAGACTCCTCGATAACCTTCACCTTCTCAACCCAAACAAAGTAACACAATGCAATAGAGAATATGCTGGGTTTGGAGGCAGAGGGCCTGAGTCTGAATCTTGGCTTGGCTTCTTATAATCTGAGTGATCTTAGGCAAATCCCTTAGTGTCTCTGGGTCTCAGTTTCTTGAACTTTGTGGTCCCTTCCAGCTCTAAATGATCCATGAAGGGCTGTGGAAGGGCCCATCTTGAACCCTTCTGCCTCCTTTAGTTTTTGTCATTTTTATAGCTTCACAATAATATGAAGTCACAAAAGGCATTCTTTCTGCCTAAAGCTTGCTCTCCTCCCTCCACCAAGATCACAAACAACTCTGGGGTAAGGATGACAGCTAGTCAATACATTGTACATTGCAGACTCTTAATGACTTACCATTTTATGCTGATGGCCTCTGAATTATTTTCTCAATTTTCTAGTTGATAAAATGGGAATAGGCTATTGGCCTTACTCACTTAATTACTGATATGATATTCAACATCTTTACCACCAAGAAAATTCATTTTTATTTTTTTGGCAATCTAATGAATTACTTTCAATTTGACAGTATTGAGACTTTACCAGCTAAAGACCAAAACCAGCTAAAGGCCAAAGCAGGAAAGAAAAATAGTCAAATTCATTAGCTATACTTTTCTTACACTTCTATTGTCAAGGCTAATTATTTGCTGAATAAACTTAGTCTTTATGAAAGCAACTAGTACTAAGTACATACTGATTTTGAATTTCAAAACTATGCTTAAATATCACACATCCTACTTTTTTCTACAGGACCTAAATTTGGTCACTATATCCAAGGACTTTTCACCAAGGGATAGGGTTTTTTTAATTAATCTAACAAATAATTGCCATCACAATATAAGTATAAAAATAGAACTCTAATTTGTAAGAAAATTGGAACATCAGAATTCCTTGAGAAGATATCAACAGTAGAATCCCATTATAATTTGGTTTGTTTTCACATGCATTCAACAGACCATGCATCAGACTTTAATTCCAGCAAACAGAAAAAATCTGATAAAAGCCTGATACAGCATATTTACCCTATTAGGTAAATGAGTAGTCATTTTTTTCCCCAGCAGCAAAGTTATAAAGAGGATACAACTGCATTTTCCTGAACATGATAAGCATTTCAGCTAACAGAAAAATGAGCTATCATTTAGATAACTCAAGTATGCATTCTTAGATTTTCTGTAAACAAAGAAAAAAGATTTAGGTAAGTTGTTATTAAATATAATGCTTAAAGGCACATTACACAGGAAATGAAAACTTTTTATTTAACTTAAATTTGCTTAGTTTTATATTTAGGATAAGTATAAAGGCCCAGTTAATCAATTCATTAGACTGGTCAAGGCAAGACACTTGAGCTAGACAATAGGATTGAAAAAGCGGTTGGTCTTTTAGAAGTTCTCTTGGAATCACAAAAATGGTGTTGTACTCAGGACAGATTTTTTTCATAATCTAGTATAATGCATTGTTCACAATTTGCAATATTTTGAAAACCATACAAACAGGACATAACCAAATTAGAGATGTTTGACAGACTTTTGTAAAGTACTTAGGAATGTCAGCTATTTCCCCAAATATCCATTTTAAACTACAAAAAGAACATAAATGCATATAAAATCACAACAGATGTAAGACATCAATCTTTCAAGGAAAAAAAATCAGGTATCAACTCAATTTGCCACTTTTTCCCCCAAACATGACTAAGAAATAAAGTTACAAGTAGTAATGCCTGCATTTTAAAACAATTAACTGGCTGAATTAACCCTTTAAAAAAAATATAACTATACAGTATTATTGCACTCCATGAATGTGCAGTATTCCAAAACATGCCAGCACCGAAAGACTGTCTTGCATTAAGGTTTTCCAAGAAGTTCAACGAGGCTGCAAAGTAAGTATCTGGTCTGTACTAACAGCTTGCTGTCTTCAGTACAGGCCTTCATTGGTGCCAACCACGCTGCTCTCGCAAAAATCCATTAATGCCTGAAATATATTAATAAAGAAGATGATTTCAGAAAAGCCGTCCCCTGAATCAGATATGAAGCAAAATGAGGAATATGGCTCCTCAAAAGCAAAAACATGCTCACAAGTCTGATGTTAACATTCACATTCATCTACAGAAAGAGGTTGCATTTTTCCTCCTAACCTGTGTCTACGATGTCCCCAATGTGGGTCTTCCCCTCCATGCCTTGCTGTTCTGAGTCATTCTTGCTTGTGTCCATTTCTTAAGTCTTTCACAGAGCATGCCCCCTTGCAAACTGGGACACTCTTCATGTAATGAGCACCAATGCAAGAAACCCTTGGGGGGGGCGGGTTGGGGTCTGTCTGATGACCCTCATTCTTCGTATTGACCCAAGAAACCCACTTCCTTTTCTCATCATAAATTTTCATGGAATCCTCATGTTGCTCCTTAGCACACTTTGTCATTTGTGAAATACTAACAGTCAATTTCCCCCCTAAACATCTTTCCATCATTCTTTGGAAACTGTGATTCAAAGCAACAAAGCACCACAGGAACAAAATAATAAAAAAGAGATGGGAAAGCTTGGGATTATTGAAAACATGGTACAATATTCAAATACCACCCCTCTCCCAGTCTCTTCCTAATTTGATTCCAGGCTCAGCTCAGTCTCTAGCACCTTGCCAGCACCCTGCTAATAGACCAGCTTTATGGGCTTTATGGGCTCTCTATCCAACTGCATATCGTCATTCATTTGGTCTATCCTACTGTGAGGGTGAATTTTTTGGAGATTGCTTTGCAGCCTTCATAAACTTGATACACTCAGCCCAAGGTTATCCACAAACTAAAACATCTAAAGGATTTCTTTAGAGGGAATTCTGTTCCCATGTGGACTCTGCTCTAAACAGCCTCCAAGTACTAACCAACACTTTTAGTGAGCACACATTCTGTTTTGAATAATTACAGAGCCAAAATTTTCTCAATTGTTACACCTTTAAAGTAATTCTGTCTCTCTCTCTCTCTCTCTCTCTCTCTCTCTCTCTCTCTCTCTCTCTCTCTCTCTCTCTCTCTCTCTCTCTCTCTCACACACACACACACACACACACACACACACACACACACACACACACACACACACAACTGACTTACCCTATTGTCAGACAGCCTCAAAGGCTGTATTTCCTTATACTGAACCAATATTTTTTTATAGCCAACAAACAACAATGGAACAAACATAATGGAATCATATTCTTCTCTTCACCTTTCAGTTAACTATACAACTGTAAAAATGTAGAATATTTTTGTCAAAGCCTGCTTGTTCCTGCTCTCATATTATTTTCAGGGCTATGTTAATGCCTTCCATAGAATCTTCTTGGAAAAAAATGTTTTATAGACAGTGGCATTTGGGCTGCCTGTTACTGGTGTTCTCCTTTGTTTCCTTCCGTTTTTTTTAAATTACCTCTTACCTTCTGTCTTCTAAGGCATAAGGGCAGTAAAGGCTAGGCAAATGGGCTTAAGTGACTTGTTCAGAGCCACAAAGCTAGGAAGTGTCTGAAGCCAGATTTCAGGCCAGGTCCTCCTGACTCCAGGCCTAGCACTCTATCCCTTGTGGTACCTAGCTGTCCCTTACCAATATTTCCTAGATCACCTTTTCTGTAATAGTAAAATCAATTATTTTCCCTAAGTGTTTGTTATATTTGCTTTCTTTCAGTTATTTTAGAATAAAACCTTTAATATCTTTAATATTGGGTCTCTTACCACAGATAGTTTTTTTGTATAAACTTTGCTCCAATTGGTCTTTACTATCTTTGCTTTCTATATTACCATTTCTACCTTCTCATGTGGAATATGATGGTAGATTCCAAAAGTAATGGTTAAATGTTTATCATAAATGGAATCATTATTCAGTATATGCTTGAGTGCATTTTTTTCCCTTTCAAACATATAATTTTTAGGGATTCCCTATATTTTGGGGTGGCGTGGTCTTGGACTAATGTGATACACATATACCTTGTTTATGTCCATGTGTGCTCTTCTTTACTTACCTACAATTTAGTAAGTTAAAAATTCTATTTTTCTTGAAAAAAAAATGGGGGGGGGGAGGTGTATACACATACATTCTGTTTAATACATGAGAACTTAATATGTGGTTATTCATCTGCCAAGAGTATAAATTATTTCTTTTTGCTAAGACAAGAAAACAGTCCACAAAAAAATAATCTGAGGTCAATAGCTACATTAAGGGGAAAAGGTAAGTAGAAACTGCCCATTCAGAAAGAATATTTTCTACTTGTTCCAATAGTTTTATCAATTAAAAAGCATTTACCCCACAGTTCTTAGTTATTAAGCATGCAGTTCATTACGATTTGACTATATCATCTCTTAACTATCTTATTATAAACTAATTTTTTAACGATTAGTAGATAGGCCGTACCACAGTTATTAACTGGGCAAGGGAGCTCATGGTGATTGTGTTATTAGTTTATTCTCAATCTCGTTTTATTTTTTCCCTCCTCAAACTTTGAGAGACAGGGGATCAGGCAATGCTAAGAAACCTGAGCCACAAGACAGAAAAAATGAATACCAGTATATGTCATGTTGGCAGATTCAACAAACGATATTTTTATGCGTCAACAGTTCCCATAAAGACATTAAAGAAACAGGTCACTGAAAGCTGAATCAAAATGGATATCTCCAGGGCTTGGCTACTTGTTGCTAGGTAGCCACAGTACCTACACTTTAACTACTTACAAAAGAGTTTTCAGGGCTGAAAGATGGGGCTGTGATCAATGATGTGGGATTGAATCCATATGCACATTGAGTTTCATTTCGTTGTCAAGAATTTGAACAAGCTGCTGCATGGATGGAAGGTGACCAGATTCCAGCTTCGACCACACTGGGACATCTAGAGAAAGAACATAATCCAAATAATTAAAGATAGCTCTATGGTCAACTAGAATTTAGAAAATGTTACCCTATTTTAAACAATCAAAATACTTCCTAATGTACCTCTCGTGGCAGCTTGGAGGGGGGCTTTGAATCAAGAAGACTGACTGAATTTGAATTCAAATTTGGCCTCATAAATTTAATAATTGTATGAACCTGGGAAAATCACTTTAACCTCTATTTGTCTTGGTTTCCTTATCTATAAAATGGGGCTAAAAATAGTTCCTATCTCCCAGGGTTGCTGTGAGGATAAATTGAGGTAACTAAGGTATTTTGCAATCCTTAAAACACTAGAAACACTAGCTATTATTATATACTAATGTTTGACATAGAGGATGAAGAGGCTTAAAAATCTACAAAGAACTCAACAATATCCTCTAATCAGGGTGACAGTGCCCTTAACAAAAATAATTTATATTATTCTCTCAAAGGTACATAAAGTGAGCAGTTTTCTTATATGACAGGAAAAAAGTTTTGTATTATCATGCCTGAAGAGTAAGATAATGAATATGAATAAATATGAAAAATATTTAGAACCTACCATTTAGAGTTATCTCAAATGCACCTGTTGACATACACTGGTTCTCAATCATGTTACTTAGGAAGAAAACCATCATACACGCATAAATCTGAAAGAAAAAAAGATTAAATATTGCTATTATATTTCAGAGAATGTGATTTTTAAGAGGAAAAAACTTAATACATGATGTGTTAAATTCCCAACATTCTCTATCTGAAACAAATATTTCATCTGATAAGTTCTGTTCTTCTTCCTTAGCACATTTCTATAGTTTACACACAAGCTCTATTCCCAATGTCCAATGTTAGCAAGAAAAAAATTAAAAAATGTCAGTACTAATTCAGTTCTAAGAATCCTTATTTGTGGTTTGGAGAAAATATATCTAAAAGAAGGATCTCAATGGCCCAAATAATTCTAATAAAAGAACAACTATACAAGTGGTGTGGTTCATTTGAACAGCTTTTAAAATTATTCACAAAGGAAGTGATGCAATATTCAGCAACTTCACAAAGAGGCCTATTATGTAGGGTTTTTAAATTGTTATTATAAAACTAAACATAAGCAGGCTTACATTTCTAGCAAACTATCATAAGCTTATATGAGAAAAATAACAACAACTGGCATTCTGCCACTCTGTGAATGCCAATCTCCCCTTCTTCCCAGAGTTCCTTCTCAGTTCCTGCTGAAACAGCTTTAACTCCCAAATTCTAAAAATTCAAGGAGGGCCAAGGAGATCTACAAGAAACAAAATACTTCTCTGCTGTCCAGGAGAGATCAGCTAATTCCATCCTAGTAAGAAGTTAAGAAAATACACAAAACTGGTTTTTAAAGGCATAGACAGCAGGAAATCTGGTGTTTCAGGAGAAATAATACTTAATAGGACAGATGAAGAGAAAAAAAAGAATGATGGATAATTTCACAGTGCTTTAAGATTCACAAAGCACATTCCCCACAACAGTCCCATGAGGTAGGCAGTACAAGTATTATTAACTCCCTTTTCCACAAAGGAATCTAAGCCTCAGAGATCTTATACAAATTGTCACATAGTGCTGGGTACAGGATTGAAAACCAAATTTCCTGCTTCCAACTTAAGAACACCCAACCTATCATCCGTAATGTAGCAAAAGAAATCATTAAATTCCCCAAACTAAAACAAAACAAAAGCCATCACTGCCACTACCAACAGCTCACAGCTAAGTACCAAGCTCTTCCAATAACAATATTATCCCACATTTTCACTTTCAACTTGAAATGAAGATCAAATACATACCTTATTTTCTTGGCCCCACTGCCAGATGCTAGGAGCCTGCATGCCAAAGAAAGCAAAAGGATCTTTGCCAACAATTATTAAGCCTATTAATACTAGTTTGAAGACTGACAGGAAAGATGCTATGTGTCTATCAAAAGAAGAGAAAAATTCATTTTTATTATAAATGTAATAATCAGCAAATATACAAATATGCAGAAATACGGTTATACATGAAACTGTAAATTTTCAATATTTGTGGTTTATATGAAATATGTATGTGTAAAGAACTTTAACAAAATTAACAAAATTGTCCTATTTCCATGCCCTGTCCTGAATTTTTCTTTTTTCTTACATATTATTCCAGATTTTGCCATCATCATTGCTATTTACAAGCCAACATATGATGAAACAAATTCCTATGAAATGCTTCTTTCTTGTTTAATTACATTAATTCAAAAGTATAAAAATATTTCTGAAAGGCATATGTAAAACTGCACAGTAAACTAAAATAGCTACTAAAATTTATTTTTCAGTTTAAAAAACAAACAAACTTTTAAACAATGCCATGAATCATTGTTGTAAGCCATAAACTCATCAAGGACAGATACTATTTTAAAATTTTTGTTATTGTCTCCCAAATACCCACCATAAAAAAGGTGCTTAAGTGTTTAACTTAAATAACTATATTACCTCAATTTAAAAGTATAGCACTTAAAACTTTAAATCATTGTATAAAAGTTTTTGAGTTCTTGATATTTTTCCTCCATAAATAATATACTAAATTTTTTTTAAAGATTACAAAACATTTAAAAGGTTTTGCACAAATAAAACTAATACAGTTAACATTAAAAGGGAAGCAGCAGGAAAAAAATCTTTGAAAATTTCTCTGATAATGGTCTCATTTATAAGATATATGAGGAACTTGTTCAAATTTATAATAATAAGAGCCATCTCCCAATTGAAAAATGGTCAAAGGATAAGAAAGAGTTTTCAAAGGAAAAAAATATATACCATAAATAACTATGTGGAAAAAAATGCTCCAAAGCATTATTAGAAAATTGCAAACTAAAACTTTTACATCATACTTATTAGACTGGAAGAGCTGACAGGAAAAGAAAATGATAAATGTCAAAGGAGCTACAGGTAAATTCATAAACTGTTAGTGGATCTGTGAATTGGGTCTAGCCCTTTTGGGAAGCAATTTGGAACGATGCCCAAAGAGTTACTGAACTTTGCAGGCTCTTTTACCTTGTATATGATACCACTACTGTATTTTTACCCTAAGGAGGTCAAAGAAAAGAGGAAAAGATCCATATGAATCAAAACATTTATAGCAATTCTTTTTGTGGTAGTAAAGAACTGAAACTAAGGGAGTGATGATTAATTGGGGGGAATGGCCACACAAATTATGGCATGTAATGTAATGAAATACTATTGTTCTAGAAGATGTTATGAAAGAGATAGTTTTGGAGACGCCATGGGAGACCTGTATGAACTGACATATAGGAAGTGAGCAGAACCAGGAGAATAATTTATATAATAATATTACACTATCAAGGCAAAAAATGTGGAAAGACTTAAAAGTGTGATCAACACAATGACCAACTATGATTACAGATGCTACCAATCACCTGACAGAGAAGTGATAGAATGCAAAATCAGACATGTTTTTTTGGATATGATTAATGTGGGAATCTGTTTTGCTTGCCTATGCATGTTTGCTAGGAAGAATTTTTTTTTTTGGGGGGGGGTGTTTTCTTCAATTAATGAAGCAGGAGAAGAAAGTGGGAGAGAAACGAAATGCTTACTAAATGAAAAAGTGAAAAGTAAATTTTCTAAATTTAATTTTAGCTAAATGTTTTTTAAAAATTCCATTCTGAAGATAATTTTTAAAAAATTTTAAAAATTAAAAAACTTCTACTTGTATAAACATGGTTATGGTACTTATAAAGAAATGCCATTACAGCAATGAGGGGCAAAATAAATGAAAATACAAGGCAAACTGGCTTAAATATGATAAAAATAATGGGTACCAAGCCAACTGATTTCAAGTTAAACCAATCCATTAAACTCAGAATTCAATTTCTTTATTTCTTATCAGGTTTACTATCACATACCCACCTATATATTGGTTGAGGGAGGTAATTCTCTCCTTCTATGCGGATGTCTGGGTACCGCTGGCTAATAACCCGCATGTACTCCTCAAACACCCGCCTATAGCCTCAGGAAACACTATAAGAAAAAAAATGCATTAAATGATTTAGAACTATTTACCCAAGATTTATTTAGGCACGGTATAAAAAGCCCAGTAAAAAAAAAATACTGATTGATTTAAAAAGTCATTTATTAAATGGTTCTAGTTAAAATATATTAAACAATAGTCTGAAGCCAATCCAGGCAATGGATTCCTACTCATCTTTTCACCCCAAAAGATACATTTTTTAGGTTTTTTTTTTAAGTATCTTAGAAAATAAAGATTTTGCACAAATTATAGTCTTTTTGAGCAATAATTATTTTCATAAAGCATACAACATGTGAGAAGTGCTATGCTAGTTCACTGTATTCTTCTGAAATTTGAGCTTGGAAGTGATGAGATTAAAAGTATATAGTTCTGCAAATGTCCAAGCAAAAAGAAAAAGATAAGGACATGAAGTAAAAAAGGACAATAAGTAGAGAGAAAATGTAATGGTTATCTCCCACTTTTATAGTACAAAGAATACCAGAGTGGAATTCAGGAGCACCAAACTATTCCACTCATCAGTTATGTAACTGTCACTGTCTTTTTTTTTTTAAACCCTTACCTTCTGTCTTCTGTCTGAATCAATACTGTGTACTGGTTCCAAGGCAGAAGAATGGTAAGGGCTAGGCAATGGGGGTTAAGTGACTTGCCCAGGGTCACATGGCTAGGAAGTGTTTGAGGTTTGATTTGAACCCAGGACCTACAGGCTCTTGACCCATCATCTTGTCCCTGGCAGCACTAAAAGAGGCAAGTAGAAGGTAAAATAAAGGTAGTTTGTGGAGAAATCTCTGGGCAAAGATGAATGAGTCAGCTAACCACCAATGGCTAGCTCTTTTTTAACCTTTCCCATTTCCTAAAAGCATATTGTTCTGTGTAGAAAAGAATTCTGTAATTGAAAACTGATTTTCAGCAAAAAGAAAGTGCTGTAAGTTTTTTATTTAATCTATTGTGCCCTCTAGCTATAAACCAAATGGATATTCTTCAGGGAGCAGATATGGGTCTAAGAAATGAAGTGACTAATTCCAGGTCACGTGAGCAACAAAACAGAGGCATAACGTTTTCTGTAATCCCCATGACCAGAATCCACTCCAGAACAGATATTGTGAATCCAAGATAATGCAACTGCAGGTGCCTCCATGGCTCAGGATATTCAGAATCCAAAAGAAGATTTAAAAAACTAAACTTACCTGAAAACTATGAACTGATGCTCACTGACCCTGAGAATTTACTCAGCACTCCACCTCCACCCTACTGGCAGTGAGGTTGTACTAGCAGATCCAAGGATCTGAAATATGGGCTCACAAAACAATCCATCAGTAAGGGCCCTGCTCCTTCTTTCCAGTGCTGTGGAGACCCCAAATCCAGGCCACAGAATTTTGCTCACACAGCAACAGGGTAGCAAGGGACAGTCCTTCAAAAGCAGTACAAGGGCATATGTAGCACCACAGCCCTGAATGAGAACTCTTTTAACTGTTCTTGTCAGGACAGAATTGAAAAACAGTAGGAATGGGACAGGACAGCAATGTTGGTGTGTTGGTGGAATGTTGGGCACCCTAATACCTTATTGGCAGGGCTGTAAAATGACATAACTATTTTGGAAAGCAATTTGGAATTATGAAAACAAAGTGACCAAAATGGCCATACCTTGTGAATCAGGACATCCTTTACTGAACTTATACCTAGGGAAGTCTTTGATAAGAAGAAAATCTCTACAGCACTTTTTGTGATAACTAAAAATTGGAAACAAAAGTAGATGCCCATCCACTAGAGAATGGCTAAACAAACTGTGATACTTGAATAAAATGGAGTATTATGGCACTGTGAGAAATGAAGTACAGAGAAACAGGCAAAGAAAGAGCTCCCTGAAGCAGAGCCAAGAAAACAATCTATACAGAAATTACAATGTAAACAGAAAGAATACACAAAAGTATAAGCGAACATAACAAAATCATAAAGATTTTCAAATAGGACTACAATGAAGAAATGTGGAGGTAGAAGGACCCCACATGCTACACATTACACATTTTCAGACTTTTTAAAAATCAGTTGTGGCTACTTTTTTTCCTCTCTAAGAAAATACTTTTTGTTATATTGGATGGCTTTCTCAGAAGGGAAATGAGATAACTATAATGATGTAGGAAAGGGAAGATCTCAACAAAAACTTATTCACAAAAAAGAAACAAAATGAAGTGATAGCATGGAAGTAACATTGTTTAACACTGTGACCCAATTTTATGATTCTAGTCAATAAAAACTTGAGTTTATTGTATTTAAAGTGCTGTCTTGATATAAGAAAAATATTAAAAAGCATACCATGATCTGAAGTTTTTAAAAGGATAGCAACTGTATCATGAATGTTTTCTAGAAGAATCTCTGTGACATTCCTTTAAGTTAATTATTTCCAGTGATTCTCTCCACACTAACCAGTATTTGTTTGTACAGAGTTGTTTCCACGTTATCCATCTCATTAGGATGAATTCCTTCGGAACAGGAACTATCTCTTAGCTTTCTTGGTATCCCTGCACTTAGCACAGTACCTGACATAGAGTAGATATTTGATAAATACGCGTTGATTTGACTGACTTTTAAGAAAGTAAGAAAACTGCTGATACAAGAAAACAAGATTAGGAAAACTAGCTTCCCCCTTACCTTGGCCAATGCTTATATCATAACTTTGGGCAGATCATTATTCTCTTATAGGAAGAAGTCATCTCCAAAAACCCAGGTTCACAAGCGTACCAGAATAAGACATTTGGGATAAAGTAGTAATCCTCAAAACAATCTGTTACTGGCTAAGATGGATAGAAGGATGGATCAATGGAATAGATTAGGGGTATATGACCTTGGCAATCTAGTGTTTGATAAACCCAAAGTTCCCATCTTTTTGGATAAGAACTCACTATTTGACAAAAACTGCTGGGAAAATTGGAAAACAGTATGGCAAAAATTAGGTTTAGATCAATATCTCTCACAATATAACAAAATAAGGTCAAAATGGATATATGACTTAAGACACAAAGGGTGATATTATAAATAAAGAAAACAGAATAGTTTACCTGTCAGATCTATGGAGAAAGGAATCATTTATGACCAAACAAGAGATAAGATGTAAAATCAATGCTTTTTGAGCATTAAAAATTAAAAAAGTTTTGTACAAACAAAACCAATGCAACCAAGATTAGAAAGAAAGCAACAAAATGGGAAAAAAAATTTTACGATAAATTTTTCTGATAAGCCTCATTTCTCAAATATAAAAAACTACATCAAATTTATAATACCATTCCCCAACTGATAAATATTCAAAGATATGAATGGGAAGTTTTCAGATGAAAAAAATCAAAGCTATCAATAATCATATGAAAAAATGTTCTAAATCCCTCTTGATTACAGAAATACAAATTAAAACAACTCTGAGGTATCACTTTGGCAGTATGACAGTAAAAGAAAATGATAAATGTTGGAGGGAATGTGGCAAAAGTGGGACACTAATGCCTTGCTAGTGACATTGTAAACTTATCCAACCATTCTGAAGGGCAATTTGCAATTATGCCCAAATGGGCTATAAAAGAATGCATACCTTTTGACCCAATATCACTACCAGATCTATATACCAAAGAAATTTTTTTTTTAAACTGGAAAAGACCTGTTTGCACAAAAATATTTCAAGCTGCTCTTTTTTATGGTGACAAAGAACTGGAAACTAAAGGAATGTGCTTCAATTGTGGAATGGCTGAACAAACTGTGGTATATGATGGTGACGGAACACTATTCTGCTATCAGGAATGATGAGCAGGATGATTTCATAAAGAGCTAGACAGACCAACATGAACTGATACAAAGTGAAATAAGGAGAACATTATACATAGTAACTGCAATATTGTGGATCAAATGTGATAGACTTTGCTACTAATAGGAATATAATGATCCAGAACAATTCTGAGGGACTTATGAAAAAGAAGGCTATCTACTTCCAAAGAACTGTGGGAGTGGGAATGCAGATGAAAGCATATGATTTATCACTTGTTTATTTAGTTTTCTGTTTGGGGGTTTTGGTTTTATAAGATTATTCACTTATAAAAACGAATATGAAAATGTTTTGCATGATAATACATGTATAACCCAGACTGAACTGCTTGTCAGCTCCAGAAAGGGGGAGGGAGACAAAATGGATCATAAAACTTAGTAAAATTTATTAAAATAAAGAATTCAAATGAAATGTTTTAAAAGGCATTTGGAAAGAACTTTGTGAAATAACCAAATTTCTTATAACAATTACATTCATTAAAAATTTAAGTGCCAGTTACACATGCAAGGCACTATATAGTGCTGGAGATACAAAGTCAAAAATCTAACAGCTCCTACCTTTGGAGAACCTTTAAGTCTCCTGGGAAGAGACACCACAGACACAAAGTAAATTGATACAAAATGTCTATTCAACAGTTTAAAGGAAATTGCTGGGAAGGGACAGAAACATTTAATTCTGGGGGGAATTAGGAAAGTGTGGAAGGAAATGCCAGAGTTGAACCTAGATAAAAGCCAGGGACTCCAAGAAATAGGTGAAGACAAGGTGCATTGTAGAGGATGGCCTATACAAAGGAAAGGAGGAGGGAAATGGAATGCCCTATATGGGAAAGAGAGAACAGGCCAGCATTGGAATGCAGAATAAGGAAGAATAGCATGAAATAAGATGAATAAATACATTAAGATAGGTTGAAACCAGACTATTAAGTGCTTAAAATGCCAATTAGGACTATTGTGCTCAAAGGAATAATAAAGTGGAGGAGTTCCATGGAGACTGGAACAACCTCCAGGAAGTGATGCAGAGCGAAAGGAGCAGAACCAGGAAAACATTATACAGAGACTGATACATTGTGGTACAATTGAAGGTAATGGACTTCTCCATTAGTGGCGGTGTAATGTCCCTGAACAATCTGCAGGGATCTAAAAAACACTATCCACAAGCAGAGGATAAACTGTGGGAGTAAAAACACCGAGGAAAAGCAACTGCTTGATTACAGGGGTGGAGGGGATATGACTGAGGAGAGATTCTGAACACTAATGCAAATACCAACAACATGGAAATGGGTTCGAACCAAGAACACATGTGATACCCAGTGGAATCGTGTGTCAGCTATGGGAGAGGTGGGGGGGGAAGGGGGGAGGAAAAGAAAATGATCTTTGTTTCCAATGAATAATGCTTGGAAATGAACAAATAAAATAATGTTTAAAGTGCAAAAAAAAATATATATATATATATATGCGCCAGGCAATATAGAATAGAAGAGTTCTATTGGGAGAGAGGTAAATAAGCTCAAACAAAAAAGAGTCCCAGAGTCTCTAATGTAACAAGCTTCAAATAAATAAGATCAAGGTTCTAAAAAAAAAAATTTACCATCTTTGACCCTAGAGAAAGGAAAAACCAAAACTTCAGGCCAGATACTTAATAAGTATTTGTTACAGTGATAATGCTGTTTTCAGTACTGAGAATCGTTTTAAGTTTTGCAATTCTTGAACATCCCTTTTATCACCCTCAAAAGTCACTTTCTCCTTGTTCTAGTTCTAGTCTTTTGATAATTTGTCACAACATTCTTATGAGGTGACAGGAATATTATCAGTCAAAGAAATACAGCCAGGTTCATTATTCTTAGGCAAGAGCTTGGGGGTTGTTCTTAGTTGACTTTTTGAGAGAGGGGAGTTGGTTATTTGTTCACTGCTCTTGCCAGGTTTTAGAGGATACAAAGAATTATCAGTGTACAGAAGCAGAATCTGAACTTCCCAGAGGTCCTCAGTGGTTTAAGAATGATAAATGAAACTGGAGGTAATAATAAAATCATCAATTATTTGATACTCAACCAGTGTGATGATAGTCTTACAATACACTGATACTTCTTTCATTGTTTTTAGGTCTCTTTTCCTCCTTTAATACTGAGGAAAGCCTACTTCTATACTTTGGATCATCTTCTACTCTATTTTGTGTGCCTGTAAAGAATCTGGGCCTTATGCAATGATCAGCCAAGTTAGCTTTCCAGGAACACTTCTTTCAGAACCAATCCAGGGGGATCTTTCTACTAATTTCTCAACTGCATTACTCACAACACTCCAGATTGGGGGCAGCTCCTACCCCTAGCCTTTTTGCTCTTAAGACTGCTTAGTTTCCTCTGGTCAGTGAGCAGAACCAATTTGTCAATAATCTTTCTTTTTTCTTTCAATTGCTACCATTGTGGCTGGAACCTTCCCTTCTTATCCTTATCATACTATGCTTAGACTACTAAAGTTTTGTGTTCTACTGTTTATTCACAAGGAAAAAATAGTATATAAAAACTCATAGATAAAATACATCAGAAGCGCATATAAAAGGAACTATTGAGAATAGGCTAACTATTGGTTCATATCAGTAATGGCAAACCCATGGCACAGGTGTCAAAGATGGCACATAGTGCTCTCTCTTTGGGCACTCGACCACCCTCCCCCCCCAAGCCCCCAGAATTTATTACTAGAAATTACTAGAGGGACTCAGGCAGAGCTGTTCCCCTTCCCCTATCCACTGTGCCTAAGAAAATTTTTTCACCTGCCCCTCTGTCCAGCAGCCCAATGGGAGCACACAGGGGGAAGGTGGACAGCTCACAGGTGGCAGAGTTGAAGGACAAAAGAGTGCTTGGGCCACTCCTCTCCCCCTCTCTATACTGAGGACATTTCTCACATCACCCATCCCTCTTGTCTAGCAGCTCAATGGGAGCACTTTTTCCCTTCCCCTGTAAGGGGTAAGGGGGGGAGGCACAGCATGCAGTCGGAGCAGGGGGAGAGGGGAGGGGAGCGTGCGGCACTTGGTCTGGAGGGTAAGGTAAGGTTGGGGCCTGGCACTCCATCTATAAAAGGTTTGCCATCACTGGTCTATATTTTCCTCAGGAAAGTAAGAAGCAAGAGACTTGATCATTAGCTAAAGAAAGAAGATGCTCTAGGTTTGAAGAGAGGAAAAGATTTGAAATAATTGCTCTGGAGAGTCATAGAAAAATCAGAGAAGAACAAAGGCTTGTCATGCAACAGCAAGAACCCAATTGAGATTAGATAACAAATTTGTATTCAACTCAGTTGGCATAGTTACATGCCTTTCAAGGGCTCAGCAGCACATGAGTATTAATGGAAAAAGAAGATCACAATGGGGTAACCTAGATTTGGGGCTTGGGAAGGGACAATGGCATTTTAAAACTGCAGGTGATTCAAAATGCAAATAAAATGCAGAATGAATATAATATACACTGTCAATACTGACCAGTTACAATAAAGGGTGTAAAAGATTTCATAAAGCTATGTATCACTGAAAAGGGGGGCAGGCCAGTCATAGAATAATCAGTATGCTAATTTCCCTGGAATGTTAAAGAGCCAGAGGCCTTCTCCATATTGGATGAATCTTTTGTGGAAAGATATATACAAAAATAACACAGTATGGGTTACCAAATGTCATTTTCTAAAGCAAGTGAAATAGATTTATTGGGCAACAAGTAATGAATACATTCCTAATACAGATTATAAAACCACACTGAGGAAAACTACAGTAGCAAGGGGAGACTTTAACTACCCTGACATCTGCTGCAAGTTAAAGCCTGAAAAAAGCGAAAATAGGATTAATCCTTGCTTTGCCTTACCTTGCTGAGTTTCATTTGAAAGAGGACAGAAGTAACAAGGGGGAACTGCTGCTTTGACTCAAAAAAATTGTGGGTGTAGGAATGTCATGAAATGTAAAAGAAAGTGACTTCACTTGAGTTGTAATAATAGAAAGAAATGAAAATATCTGGCATAGTCTAGCAGGTACCTAGCTAGACTTTAGGAAAACTGACTTCAGAAAATCCAAAGGAAAAGGACACCTAGGTAGCAGAATCAGGCATGGAGATGGGAGAAACTGGGTTCAAATCTGGCCTCAGACACTTCCTAGCTATGGGACCGCAGGGTAAGTCACTTAACTCCAACTGCCTAGCCTTTACTGTTCTCCAGCCTTAGAACCAGTACTTAGTGTTGATCGTAAGAAAGAAGATAAGGGTTCTTAATTCAAAGAAAAGATTTGTAGAATCCTATGATCACAATACTGAATGAACATAAATAATGGGAAATAGATGTTTATTGTTAAAAAACTTGACTATTCAACCATGACCAGAGGGAAGACAAATTATCTAAAATAAGGGTTAACCTGGGGTCTGTGTACTTATTCTAAAAAATATTTTTGATAATTATATTTTGCTATAATTGGCTTCATTGGTATCCTTATGCAGTTTTTTAAACCCTTACTTTCTGTATTAGAATCAATACTGTGTATTGGTTCCAAGGCAGAAGAGTGGTAAGGGCTAGGCAATGGGGGTTAAGTGACTTGCCCAGGGTCACACAGCTGGGAAATGTCTGAGGCCAGATTTGAACCTAGGACCTCCGTCTCTAGGCCTGGCTCTCAATCCACTGAGCTACCCAGCTGTCCTCTCCTTATTCATTTTTAAGCATTATCTGATCTAACCAATCCATTGATGGCAAAGGAATGTCTGACAATTTCAGATTTTATAAGAAAATGCACATACACACACCCCCACAAGACACCTAAATGGCAATTTAAGGTTTTCACAGGTATTTACATAACATAGGTATTCTTATTCCAATTTTAAAGATGAGAAAAATAATGCTGTTCAGAGGCAAAGTCATACCACTAATGTCAGAAAGGGAATGCTAAACCAGATCTCTTCCAACTCCTATCTAGCATCCTATCATTATATCACACTGCCAGCAGGGAGAAGGTATAACAAATGATAAGGATAAATGAGCATAGTGTCTCACAAAACTAAAAACAATCTGATTTCATCTTTTCCAGCAAGAAAAAATTATGCAAAAAACTGGAGAAAGTCTATATGCCACACTAGTAAAATAAAGAGCAAATAAAGAACAAATGATAGTCTAGAATACCTAGGTAAAGAGAAAATTCTTAGTAGTTAAAATGAAAACAAACCACCCTGTAAGAACATAGAATTTAATGCTGGAAAGGATCTTAGAGAATATCTAGATCAATACTCTGACGTGTTTAAATTTTTTTCATGGTCTCTTTCTTCTAGATCTCGGTCTAGAAGAAGCAGAACAAGCTTAGAGAAAGTCAGCTGACTACAAATAGAAAATGCACAAAAATGTAAAAAGTAGCATAAAACTGTTTCTACAGATGATGTGCTGTTCAAAGTCTTTTCACATATATTCTTTCCTATAATCACAACACCCTATGAAGCAAGCTGACAAATATCTTCTTTCTAAAAACTGAGATTCAAAGACACTAGTTCCAAAGTCACACACTAGTTAAAAGTAAAGGAGGGACTCTGGCCAGGCTTTTTTTTTTTTACACCCGTACCTTCCATTTTAGAATCAATACTATGTATTGGTTCCAAGGCAGAAGAGCAGTAAGGGCTAGGCAATGGGGGTTAAGTGACTTAAGTGATTTGCATAGGGTCACACAGCTAGAGGTGAGATTTGAACCTATAGGCCTGACTCTCAGTCCACTGAGCTATCCAACTACCCTCTGGCCAGTCTTTCTGACATCCAGTGCACTGTCCTTTCCCTATCACACAAGTCTCTACTGTACACTCCAAAGGAAGGAGAGAACTGCCCCATGTAGGGTGACACACATCTGTGATTTCTACAGCTGAGAAAGCTGGGGGGGGGGGGGGGGGGGGTCTGAGGGATCTGAACTGAGACCTGCCTCCATATGGTTATGGGGGGGAGGGGGGAGTGGACTAGAAAGACAGCAGGTGGAAGCTTCTAGAATGATCACTGGGAGTGGCCACTGCACATCCAGCCCAGGCATGAGGAAGGAAAACCTCATTCAAAAACAAAGGACTATACTAGGTGAGAATTTCATTGGGGTTTCTATCATTTAACAGCATCTTCCTCCTCCATTCCAAATTCAATAACTGTGCTTTGCCTAAAATTATGTGAATCTTCTTTGTTCTTTCTACTATTAAAACTGAACGGGAACACATGTATCTGTGGATTTAACCAGGAAGGCACAGTCCAACAGAAACACCTGACCTGGAGTTAAAGTAATTTCAAACTTTGTTCTCTGCTTGTTTCCTGTGTGAATCTCAGCATGCTATTTAGAAGCTGTCATCATCTTTAAAGGAGGGGGTTGCACTAGGTGACTCCTAAGCACCACTTCAGCTGTGAACACTCTGAAGTCAGATCTGCTCACTGGAGTACAAAATGGATACGCTGACAAGCAGAGGGAGATTTACCTGACCTTGAGAGTTCTACAGCAACAAACCCAAGTCAATGGCAATAAGTAGCTCCATGTCAGTAACACAACCCCTTCCACATTGAGAATGAAAAAGGCAGGGAAATCCCATAAACAACTTGTATATACCTGCATACAAATGCCAAGCCATGCCAAACTATCACTTGGTAAATGCTCCAGCACTCCAAAGAATGAGCAAATACACTGAAAGGATTTAGAGTTTATTCTTTTTTCCTTAAGTTGGAAAGACTGCATGGTATAAGGAAGCAAACAGAATATGGAATCCTACACTAGGCTAGTTTCCTGATTAGATGCCTTTGGATAAAGCACAGCCTCTATCAGCCTCAGTTTTTTCATTTGTAAAATTGAAACTGTGCTAGATGATCTCTCTTCTAAATAAATCCCATGACAAAAGAATCTTTTTAAAAACTCATTCAATTCTTATATTTCCATAAGTTTTCTGTGCTCTTAGTTACAAAAGAATGTTCTGAGATTTTTAGAAGATATAACTGCATCTTTTACAGTTTTAATGGTACATACATTTCATAATGTAAGACATGAATATCATTGCTGATGTACAAATTCAGCGTACAAATGCATGCTTTCTTATCTCCCATGCTTACTGGAAATAATAACAAGGAAGGAAGGGAAGAAGGAATACAGAAAGGGAGCTGGGTAGGAGCAAAGAATGCAGCAAAGAATTGCCCAAACTCATCTGGCTTCCCATAGCACTTTTAGGATTAAAGAAGTCATTAAATGTTGGTCCTGGTTATCTGGAATATCCTCCCAAAAGAGGGGCTGGGCACATTTTGGAACAGTATGAGAGGAAATCAAATCTACTGTCATTTTGAAAAACTGCCACCCATGAAAACTAAATAATCAAAACAATTTCAAAATTAATTATTTTGAGAGGGAGATTTGATTAAGCATCAAGAATTTTTTATGGATTTCGCCCTATTCGCCCTTCATAAAATACCAGATTTTCATAATACACAGTTTCAGAAATGCTAAGATAAAGTGACATCTAGACTTTATAAAAGTACTTTGTGGAAACTCTCCCCATAGACACAGACCAAGCATGCTCTCTTCCCACAAATCCTCCACAGAGGATCAATCCAAAGTTCTGGAACCCTTCCATCAAGCCTTATTATTAGTTTATGCTAAACCCTAGTTACAAGGTTTCCTTATTCCCGAGCACAGAGCTGGGAAATTTACTGCTGGCATTAAGGCCAAAATTATGAAATGGCTTCCTTTCCTGCAACTTATAGGTCCCCATTAATTAACGGGAAGCTCTGCTTGCCAATATCAGACTTTGCCATCTGAGAAGGACCAATGCACAAGCTTCTTGGACTTGAATTCCATCAGTGTGAAGTCAGTCTTTAGAGCATACACACTTCTATTAGAGCTGAAAGGACTCTTAAATATCAAAAAGCAAAAAGGTGTTAATTTATATTAGGAAGTATTATCATGTGAAATATTAACATAAAATTTCTACCAGCTGGCAAACTCATATTAGAGGCCTTAAAAGGTGATGATGAAATTTTAAAACCCATCAAAATTCTTCTAACATGTATCCTAAGACAACATGAAATGATGAATTGTTTTTTAAATAAGCAAATAATATCTACCATGGCTATAATGTTGAATTCAATGCTACAGATTTTGTTTTTAAAAAAGTATTCTATGCATACTATTAATATTAATTAGTAGCTACTGCATACTAATACTATTACATATTATGGTAAGTTTAAAAAAATGTTTTAAATCATCAATCTAATGTTTGGAAGCTGTCACTTTATGTGATATTCTATCACTGAATTATTTTTACCTTTCTCCTTAAATTGGGAGCCAAATTCAACTGTAAGTTACTAGTGTTTGTAGTAACTAATATAACCTCCAGAATTTCACCATAATTAATTTGCAATACACCTGCATTTATAAGCTCAGAATTAATTAAACCTTAGAGTCATGTAGTCCAACTTCCTCATTTTACAAAGCAAATGAAGCTCCCAAAAAGCAGGTAGGTAGGTAACAAAACTGGCATCTGAGTCTGGGGTCCAGACTCCATATCTAGCACTCTTTTCACTATACCACATATTCATTCCATAGAACTTCTATTTTTATTGTTTTTTTCCTGACTCCAAATAACATATACACAGAAATTTAAAGACAAATCTATCTTAAGGGACTGTTTCACTCACCAACTCCATCCAGAAGGTGTTTTCCCTAAAGTCACAGGTAGGAAAAATAAAAGAATTTCAATTCTTAAGCTTATTAACAGTGCATTTTTAGAAGCGTTAAAATTATGTTTTGACACTTTGGCAGATAAAGAAGTTCTAATACCCTGTGAGCAAGTCAACTTCTCAAAGGCATTAAGTAACTAAATAATCATCCCCTCAAAGGCAGAACAAAAAAAGTTAGGACCAATATTATCTCTTTAAACTGCAATAATCAATTAAATGTTATGAACTTAAAATTCCTTAAAGCCTAACATTTGTAGGAGGAACCAGAAGGAAGGAAGGAAGGGAAAGATACTTGTGATACAAGCCTCTTAACTATCTTACCCTGACAATTAAGGCTTTATACATGCCAAACAAATGATGGGAGTCAAATCAGGGAAGAGAAGAATCCCTAACAATAACAACCTTTTTTGTTTTTCTTTCTCAGAATCACCTTAACTCATCTATGGAATAAATCTATACACAATGAAATTCACCATACACAGATGTAGAAAACTGAAAGGAACACTATCTGCCTCAGGTTAAGAAAACTTATTTTAGATAAAAATTTAAAAGCTCAAATATGCAGCTACTTCTTTACTTTCCATATATAAAACTGACATCACTGTCAAAATTATCACCCAACCCCTTCCCTCCATCAATTTACAATTAAAAACCAAATACCCAAAAAACACTATAGCAATCTTGTGGCATTTGGTTATGCAGCTACTTCTTTACTTTCCATATATAAAACTGACATCACTGTCAAAATTATCACCCAACCCCTTCCCTCCATCAATTTACAATTAAAAACCAAATACCCAAAAAACACTATAGCAATCTTGTGGCATTTGGTAATGATCAAAAAGATAGAAGAGAATTTTGTCTTGTTAAAAACAACAAAACACGATATGTCTCCCTCTGGTCCCATTTGTGTGGTGTGTTGCTATGCTGATGTAATAACAGTACACCAGAGCAGATTATTAAGAGTTGGAAAACAGTAATGTCAAATTCAAAACAAATTTATGGAAAAATCATTTATGCTAAATATGAATTACTTAAAAAATAAAAACTCCTTTAAAATAATTTAAAGCCCCATGAAAATACTTTTATCCTTTGGTTACAGAATTTTTTCAATTATAATTAATGAACATTTAAGTTTATATGACTTTTTTATGTTTCAAATGAATTTGACAGTAGCAGTTGAGTAGGTGGAACTAATATATATGATTAGTCAGAAGACCCAGTTTTAAGGTCTAAATCTGCCACTAGTGTTTATCTTGGGTAAGTCACTAAAATGTTTTGAGTTTCATTTTCTTGATCTGCTAAATGAGTATAAAAAAATTATTAAGACTTATTTCACAAGTTGCTGTCTGAATGGAACTTATGACTGATTTCCCTTCCATTTCACCTGCTCCCAACACCTCCACCCCAATAACCAGTTATGGGGAAACTAGACCTGCCATTTCCCTGGGGTCAGGTAGCTCTCAATTAGGGAACCCCTTCCACCAATACAGAGTAGGCATGAGCACTGAGATGAAGGGACTTGCCTACATATTAAAGCCAACATGTAACAGAGGCAAGCTGACTCCAAAGGCATGGCCTTCAATCCACAGTATAGGCAGTATAAATTTAAGTATATTCTTTTGCTAATTTCCATTATTACTGTACCTGTTACTTTTTAGATATGTACTTTATACCTTAATGAAGAGGCACATTAAGCAAGAATTGCAAAAGATGAAAAGCCCTAGATTAGTTACCCATATGAAAGACTAACAAAAAAAAAATCCCAAATCAAAAAACTTAAAACCCACTGAAGGTCATCGATGAGATCAAAGTTCCAAGCAAATCGAATGTTTCACAAACTACAAAATAGTTATAGCCATCATATATTTTACTCTAGCCCGCACAACAGGGACAAATTTGTAAATGACTTTTGGCCAAATCTTCATTTAAAAATCAGAAAAATCCTAATTAATGTCACATATGGCTTCAAAATCACTCAAATGAGATACGCACAACATTTTGAATAAGTAAAAAGCCAACTTTGTATATGGAATGTTTCTGACCAGATGTACATTCATCTAAAACCATTTATCATATTTATCATATTTGTTGGGGAATAAAGTCTATAAATACCCTAAAAGCTAAACTGAAACTGTAAAATATCAAAGGGGGAATAAAAGACCAAGGAAAAAAGTCAGTTTCCTAAAGCAGGCGGGACTGATTAAAATCAATTTTAAAGCCCTACTATTTGAATGTTTAGTTTCTATCATAATTAGTGAAGAGGTTTTGGTTTATGTTTTCTGTTTCTACTGAGAAATAAAAGCTGGTGAAGGCAAGCAAAAAATGAACTGGAAAAGAGTACATTGGGTAGTATACCAGGCCTGGAGACCAGAGGACCTGGGTTCAAATTTGGATTCAGACATTTCTTACCTATCCTGGGCAAGTCTCTTCACTCTCACTGCCTAGCCCTTGCTGCTCTTCTGTCTTAGAACTGATACCAAGATCTTAGATTATTTAAAAAAAAAAGACGGAAAGGGGTTTTTTATTTATTTTTTTAATTAGGGATTGGAAGGGACCTAGGGGATCCTTTTGTAAAGAAGGAAAGTGGGACCCCAGAAGAGGGATGACTTGGCCAAAATCACAAGGATTAGGCGTGGCTGAGCCCGTATTCAGAACCAGCTCCTCCAATTTCAGATTCAGTGCTGTTTCCACTCCACCAATCTGGAGGGAAGCCCTGCGCATCGCTGTGCTCAAGCACGCGGTCCCTGATGTTCAAACATGATATTGCCTTTCGTGGGACCTTGTTTTATGAGCTGTTTCAAGTTCTGAAGAGAAGAAAAAGGGGGGGGGGGCTTGCATAAAAGTAGCATTTAAAAAGGGAAAACGAGCGCTTCTTTTAGTGGACATTTATATCAGAAAGCACTCTGGGGTGAAGGTTGAGGATAAGAACTTTATGGACACGATGAGACTGCAGTTTGCAAGTTGCATTTTGCTTCCTCTGGTTTCAAGCTCATTGTTTTTCCAAGTGAATCTATTTTAAAATGCTAAGAATTATAATTTTCTAAATCATTCAAGAAAAAAGTCAAAAGAAAAAAAGAATCGAAGCCTGCTTGGCTTGGGGCTCTAACGAAAATGAAACCAGGTTGGTTTCGGTTTTCCTGGTCTTGGGGAATGAGCCCTGGATCATGAGTTCGTAAGCCAGGCTTGGTTTACCTGAGTGACCTTGCTAAGTCAGGCGTTTAAGTGCCTCATCTGCAAAATGAAGGGGCTCACCCGATCGTCTCTAGGGTCCCTTCCAGCTCTGCCCCATTGCCTTTACTCTTGGGGTTCTGGGAATTTGAGGGGTCTAGGGCAGCTCGTGCCCCCGGAAAGAAGGCGCCTCATTGCATCCCGTTCCTCACCTGCAGAAAGACGGGGTCTGCCCGATCGCCTCTGGGGTCCCTTCTAGCGGGTTCTGGGATTTGGGGGGTCTGGGGTGGCCCGAACCCCCCCTCGGGGGATGGGGGAACGCCTAATCGCATCCTGTACAGGTTCAATGACCACGAGTCGGTTACCGGAACTCGGGATGTCAACTTCTAGGCCAAGGATCCCGAAGCCCCGCGTGAAGAGGGACCCCAGAGGTCACCCGAAGCAGGCCCTGCATTGACGAAGCAGGGGCAAGGCCACGGAGATGAGATTCGAACCCGCAGGTCACCAGCCCCAGCTGCAGGGCTGTGGCTAGTCCGAGAGGCACCATTGGCTCAGGAAACCAACTGTCAAAGTTTGGAGGCGCCCCCCTCCCCTCCCTGCAGCACGTGGGTGTCGCCAGCAGCGGAGACCCCCGCCCCCAACCCGCGTCCTCCCCCGAGGCCCGCCCGCACTAGGCCGCACAGCCCCGGCCTCGCTTGGCTGCCGGGTCCCAGCCTCCGCCACCCCTTACCGCACTCACCAGATCTGGAACTTGAGCAGCGGCCCCGTGGCGTACTGCATCTTGAGTCGCTTGCCCGGCACGCCGCCGGTGTCGGCCGAGGCCTCGCCCTGCAGCGCCGCCGCCGCCATGAGCAGGAGCAGCAAGAACCTCATCGTCTTCCAGCCGCAGCGGCCGCCGCTCAGCCCGACACTGAGCAGGGAAGGGTCGAGCCGGGCCACCAGCAGCTGCGCGAGCCGAGTAGAGCCGAGCCAAGCCGAGTCGAGCGCGAGCCGAGTCGAACGCGAGCGCGAGCCCGAGCTAATGCAGACGCAAGCACAGGAAGGAATCCTTCTCCTTCTCACGCTCCCACCCACCCGCGCACGCGCACGCGCTCGCGCTCTTCTCCCAAGGTCGGGCCGGAGGATCGCTGCGCGCAGGCGTGAGAATAAGGGAATCTGGGATCCGCAGGATTCCGGGTGCACCTTAAGTGAAACCCACGCACCCATTTTTAGGCCTGGAAGGAAACTTTAAAGGGGTCCGGGGGGGAGGGGATGTGTGTCAGAAAGCTGAGTTCAAATTTTGTTTCAGACACGATCTGTGTGACCCTGAGCAAAAAACTAGCTTTCTCAGCCTGTTTCATGTGTAAAAAACGGGGATAATAATAGCACACTGTTAACATGTAAAGCGCTTTGCCCCCAAGTAAATGGCTAGTTGTTATTACTGCTGTTTTGTTGTTAGTAAAAGTCATCCTTTTTTTTTCACCTTCAAAACAGTTATCCGGTCCAGAAATCTTTCCTGGTCCCTTTAATACCAGCGCTTTCCCTCTTAGACTAATTAAACCAACAATGGTTTATTAAGTGCGGGCTATGAGCCAGGCGCTGTCCTAAGCTCCCGAAATGCAAAGAAAGGCAAAAATAAAACTTTACAAAGAAAGAAGAAAAAGCACTCCCTGCCTGCAGAAAGCTCTCAATCTGATGGGAGAAGCAACATGCAAACAACTGTACAATAATAATCCATCGAGCAATAAAAATACAGTAAGTGCCTGTTATATGCCGGGCAGTGTGCTAAACTCGGGATAGTAAGGAGGAAAAAGGGCAGTCCTCGCTGTCAGGAAGCTCACAGTCTACAGGGGAGATTAAAATACAAACAAAACAAATTGGAGATAATCTCAGAGGAATGGCATTAAGATTAGGGCACAAAAGGTTTGCAGAAAGGTAGGATTTTAGCCAAGACTTGAAGGAAGCCAAGACGTAGGCATGAAGAGGAGAACGAAGTTAATGGCATCCCAGTGATGGGGCAGACAGCGAGCAGTGAAGGGTAATACTAGGAACAAGACCCTTATACTCGGAAATCTTGCATTTCTCCCTCCTTAGCACTGGTTAAATATCAACTGCAAAACCTGTAGTTTCAGCGTGTCAACCTTGAAAAGCACAGAACCACCAAATTAGTTAGAAAGAATGAGTCTCTAATTAGGACAAGGGAAATAATGCCCTAACAGCCTCCACACAGTCACGCAAAATACCGCACAAAGACAAGCTCTGGGATTCTGGGAACACTTTCTCCAGGAAAATGCACCTCTAAAGGGGATTTTTCCAATGAACTGAAAAACTTGGGGTCTTATATACCCTTTGGAGAATAAAGGATAGGGAAGACAATTGATGGGTTTACATGGAGACAAGGGAAGGAGGATCCCAAACCGGGTTGGACTACCTGGGAGAGCCTAGATACATTGGGGGAAACTTGAGATTTGATTACATCTCCTAATTCTATCTAGGCTAAGATCACTGGGTACTTTAAGATTTATTGTTCAGTCTAAGACTAGGGTCAGTCTGGGAGTTCTCAGGGGGCAAAGGTAAATTTGGGGGTTCCATAAAACAAGGTCATCAAGTAGTAGTCAAGTGTGAATTACAGATTGATCAGTTACCCACTCTGTGTACTGGATCTGTAATATTCTATACTAGGCATTAGCTTTGTGCCTAATCCGTTTTATTAATGACATATTGTTTTATAAAAACTGTAATATGTAATTAATTACCACATCCTCCCCTCCACCCATGTTCTCTTTCTAGAAGGGCTGTAAGACCTCTCCCACACTGACAAATGATGACAAGGGGGACAATGGGGAAACAAGTGCACTGGAGACTGGCATCCCAGAAGAATCCCCCAAACTTGTGCATGCTCCTTATTCCCCATGACATACATGTCAAACCTCTGCCTGAATTAGGTCATGCCCATTTTCCAGGGTTTTCAGGAGAGGTGAAGATTTCTCTGGAAACTAGCCTCTAGACCCTAATAAATATGCCAACCCTGATCCACAGAGAATAGAAGCTGCCATTCTACAGCTGGAGCTGCTACTCCACATATGGGGCTTCTATTCCACACTTGGAGCTGCTATTCAGCACCTAGCGATGAAACCCAGAAAGGTTTCAACTTGCTCAAAGTGAAACATGTTAGTTGACATTTATATGGCACCTTAAGGTGTGCCAAACAGTTTATCTATATTTTCCACCTTTAATTGATTCTTACAATGAGCCCCTGAAGTTGGTGCTGTTACCCTCCCATTACCAATGAGGAAACAGTAGCACCAGAGGTTAAATGACTTATGCAGGGTCACAAAGCCCTTAAATGTCTGGGGAAAGATTAAAACACAGGACTACTTAGCTCAGACTATGTCCTCTGACAGCAAATGTATTACAAAACACTCATGTCAAGTAATAGGATGTCATACATTATGATTATCAGGTTCTTATCCCCTAGAATTCAAAGTAAAGTCAAATAAAAATAAATAACACAACCTGCTATATTCAAGACTGATATCCAGAACTTAGTTCTGTAGGAAAATAATTTTAAAACCAGTTTTATTACACTTCAGATAAAAAGTTAGCTAGAAAGGAATTGTATGGAACCAGTATGTCTATAGGAGTATTGAAAATTTTACTAATTTGATCCATCTAGCAAACTGAGAAAAGCACTCTAATTTATTATTAGGGGAGGTGACAGCAAAGAGAGATAAAGATGCATCTGTAACTTAAGGGAGCTTGGAGTCTTGTATATATGTGAGCAGAAGAGACCAGGATTAAGGAATTAATTAAAGTGAATTTTCATTTTCCATAAGTATTGTTTCCTTAAAATATAATCATTCCCGTAGACCCTCCTTTCACTCTCTGGACTTTTACTTCCTCCAATGTGAAGTTCACAACATTTTGATTCACAGTCCTGAAACATAATATTTTAAGGGAGCGACTTACATTCTCCTTTGTTTCATGTGTTTACATCTCAAAATAGATTATTTCAGAAACATGGATCAAAATGTTGTCAACTTTTGTTTACATGATTCCACATGTAGAATCTACATCAGATTACTTGCCCTCTCAGGGAGGGGGAATGGGGGAGAGGAAAGGAAGGAAGGAAGGAAGGAGGGTGGGGAGGAGGCAGAGAATTTGGAACTCAAAATTTTAAAAATAAACAAATGTTTTAAAAAACTGTTTTTACATGTAATTGGGGGAAATAAAATTATATTATTATGAAAGAAAAGAAGAAAAATATTGCCAACTTTATCAGGATTGGATTTTAGGAAGTTGTTCAGTATTTTGAAAGACTCCAAACTGCTTTCCTATAGGAAAACCTAGCTTTTAAAAGCCAGTATTTTCCTGGTGATATTGTATGGCATACCAGGAGCATCTATCTCCCTAATTCTGTGATTGGTATAAGCATTTATACTCCAGATAATGCACTATTAAGCACTGGGCATCTGACCAGACAATTTAACATTGTCACTTTAGTAATCATCTTTTTAGCCAAAAAATGCTCACTTACAGCTTTCTTACTGTAATAACCCTGATTATTGCACTAGAATACATAAGATTGGTCAGCTATGTGGCTCATTGTTTAAAGAGTCAGGCCTAGAAGCAGGAAGTCTTGAGTTCAAATCTATCCCTAGAGACTCCATTGTTATATGACCCTGGGAAATTTATGAGATTCTCTCCCTTAATTCTATATTTTCTTCTTTTTAAAAAAAAGCCTTTATCTTTCATCTCAGAATTGATATTAAATATTAGTCCCAAGGCAAAAGAGCAGTAAGGGTTAGTCATTTGGAGTTAAGAGACTTGCCCAAGATCACACGCCTAGGAAATATCTGAGGCTAGATTTGAACCCAGGACATCTTACTTCCAGACCTGGCTCACTATCTACTGAACCACTTAGCTGACCTTTAATATTTTCTTTTGATTAAATTTTTAAATATTCCTGAGTTCTTCCTGGTGAGGATGGATTGTCTATCTTTCCCACAGAGCTTGTTCAGAAACTCTTCTTTTCTTCCACTACCTAAACTCCCCCATTCCCTTATTATTTTATATCTATTTTTATTTATGCTTAGTGTAAAATTTATACTGAACTTATAATTATTGGGATCAGAGAGCAGAATATATCAGTTAAAATCATCTGACACTGTCAGAGAGAAACCTATGATTTAACTCATCTAGACATGTGATTGCCAAAATCCAAACAACCAACTCCAAGATCAAAGAGGAAATAAACAATTAGGAAGAGACAGATTATGTGCAACACCCTCCTCCATACAATGCTCTTAGAATTATACAGGATTGTGCCAGAAAAATGGTCTGTATTTAGGAATAACATCCTACAATCATGATCCTACAAGGAAAAAAATGAATGTTTAACTTCAGATCTACACTAAAGACTTTCTAAACCTCTGCTCCCATTTTGTATTATTGATGATATCTTGCCAAGCCCTAACCTTAGGTTTGTCCTCCTATCTACCACCTTGCTCCTATTAATGTTCTGCTTAACAGAGATGGAGTTAATTATATATAAGAAGAAATTTACAATTAATTCACTTCTAATCATTCTTGTCTATTAGTTTATTATATTATAATTGTTGATTTAATAGTAAGTGATAGTCCTGGTTATTAGTTGATTGAATAACTATTAACACTGCCATTAATCATAAGAATAAAATTGCAATAGTGGATAATTAAGTACATGTATGTGTTAGTCTTATAAATCTCATTACTAACCCTTCGATAACCCTGAGAGAGATGATAGACTGTGGTTTTCAGCCTCCTTAAAACATTCCTTTAATTCAGGACACTCTGCCCCTAGAAAACGAGCACATTTCCTCAGTATCCAGGGACATGTTACAAGGCAAAAAAGAATGTCATGAGGAAGAAGGGCCACTAGGATTCTCTCTATTTTCTATAGTTTTAATGTGGCTTCATGACACCTTATATGATATTATTAACTGTCAATGACCCTCTTTGCACCTTGGGAAAAGGGGAGGAGGAAGTCTAAAACTTTCTCAGTGGGTTAGCTAACACCTAGGAACTACTCCTGCCCCTTCCTCTTTATAGCACAATAGTATTCCATCACTAATATATACCGTACCACAATTTGTTCAGCCATTCCCCAATCAATGGACATTTCCTCAATTTCTAATTCTTTGCCACTACAAAAAGAGCTCCTATAAATATTTTTGTACAAGTAGGTCCTTTTCCCCTTTTTAAAAATTATCTCTTTGGGATATAGACCCAATAGTGATATTACAGTGTCAAAGGGTATACACAGTTTTTATAGCCCCTTTGGGCATGGTTTCTCCAGAATGGTTGGATCAGTTTACAACTCCACTAACAATGCATTAGTGTCCTAATTTTGCCACATCGCCTCCAACATTTATCACTTTACTGTCATACTGGCCAATCTGATAGGTATGAGGTGGTACCTTAGAGTTGCTTTAATTTGCATTTCTTTAATCAAGAGTGAAAATCTAGCTTCTTATATCAACATTCAACAGAAACTAAAAATACCAATGATCTCTTAATTCCAAAATCTAATGTCTTTTCTCAGTCCTTATCCTTCTTGGCTTCTGTAAAGCATTTGACACTGATAATTAACTTCTCCATGATTCTTTTTCCTCTCTGAGATTTTATAATACTGCTTTCTCTTGGTATACTTTTTAAAATTTTTTTATTTTCAATTTCAAATTCTTTTCCTCCCTCCACTACTCCCCCTCCCCTCATTAATAAGGCAAGAATTATGAAACCCCTTAAATATATGAAATCATACAAAATTTATTTTTACACTAGCCACTTAGGGTGGGATGAAGCAAGAAAAATGAAGGAAAAAATCTGCTTCAATCTGCAATCTGAGTCTATCAGTTCTCTATCTGTAAGTTGTAGAATGAATATTTTATAATTTATTTATGAATAGTATTTGAACCTAGCTTTTTGTGGCTAGTAATTGTCTAATCCAAAGCTTACTGTAGATGTCAGACTGACCTCCAAGATACTCCTGGGGAAGTTGGTTAGCTGCAGGGAATGCTCAGATTCCACTCAGGTCTTGAGATTAGCTTGTTATTTATGGTATCATATGTTGGTCTATACCCAGTTTGGGCCACAATACTTTCCAATTTTCCAAGTAGTTTTTTCTTTAAATCCTTACCTTCTATCTTAGAATTGATACTAATAATTGGTTCCAAGGCAAAAGAGAGGTAAGGGCAGTTAAGTGACTTGCTCAAGGTCCAATAGTTAAGAAGTATCTAAGGGCAGATTTGAACCCAGGACCTTCTTTCTTGAGGTCTAGCTCTCAATCCACTGAGCCACCTAGCTTTCCCATCCAAGCAGTTTTTGTCAAATAGTAGTTCTTATCCCAAAAGCTAAGATAATTGAATTTATCAAGCCCTAGATTGCTCTGCTCACTGCTTCTATATATTGTGTATCTAATTTATTCTATTGACCAAACCACTCTATCTCTTATCCCCATAGTATAGTTGTTTTTTTTTAAACCTTAGCTTTTGTCTTAGAAACAATACTAAGTAATGGTTCTAAGGCAGAAGAGCATTTATAAGGGCTGGACAATTGGGGTTAAGTGACTTGCCCAGTTAGGAAATTTCTGAGGCCAGATTTGAACTCTCAACTTCTCATCTCCAGGTCTAGAACTCCATCCACTGAGTCACCTCCCCCTATAATAGATACCGGTTTGTTAATTACTGCTTTGTAGTATTTTCTGAGATCTGGCACTGCTAGCCCCCCCCCCCCTTCTTTCACATTTAAAAAAATTGAATCCCTTGACATTCTTGACTTTTGTTCTTCCAGATTAATTTTGTTATTTTTTCTCCATCAATAAAGCAATTCTTTGGTACTTGCTTGGTATAGCACTGAATAAGTAAATTAATTTTGGTAGTATTGTCACTTTTATTATATTTGTTTAGCTCATACAAGAGCAATGAATATTTCTCCAATTACTTAAATCTATCTTTATAATTATGTGAAGAGCATTTTGTAATTGTGCTAATATCATTCTTATGTATGTGTATTGGCAGGTAGATTCCCAAGTATTTTAGACTCTCCTAACTGCCACATCACCCTCCCCAGTAAGGCAGGTCTTCTGAACAAGAGCAGTCACCACTTACTTCCTAAAAGGGCAACCCAGCACTGGTACAGTCTTTCCCAGCATGGTAGGGAGGACTCTACCCCTTGTCTCAGAGAGATCTGGGTCAGAGGTTCAGAACTAAGAGTTTTTGCTTTACAATCCAAAGGTGATCTTGACCAGCTAATGTTAAATTTTCATTTAGGTACATTCAAGATATTTACTGAGTAGAAGGAAGATGATCTCACAGGGGAAGGCAAAAAAAAATAGGGAAAGATTTCCTAGGGAAAATCGGATTTAAGCTAAGTCTTGAAAGGGAAAAACAAGATTAAACTAATAAACAAAACTAGAAGTTAGATTTATGGGGGGAAAAAAGACAATAAGACAGATAAACCATTAATAATTTGATTTTAAAAGAGAACAAATTACCAGCATCAAAACCACACTGTTCATTTTAGAGTTTGGTCTATAGTTTTCTTTCTGTTTTTGGTCTTCCTGGTTTAGGTACTCAACCTATGTTTGTGTCCTAGAAGGAATTTGGTAAAACTCCTTTATCCATTTTTTTCCAAATAGTTTATTTAGCATTGAAATTAATTACTCTGGAATATTTTTTTCTTTAAAGGAATGCTTTTGTTTGATTTTTTTTCTAACTTAAGGCTATTATTAAATTTTATATAGTTCAGCAAAGTGTTTCCTTATAATTGCTTTAATTTCATCTTCATTGGTTGTACATTCGCTCTTTTAGTTTTTTTATTCTGGTAATTTGGTTTTCTTCTTTTTCTTTTAAAATCAAATTAGCCAAGGGGTATCTGGGTGGCTCTGTGTATTGAGACTGGAGGTTCAAATCTGTCCTCAGATACTTCCTAGCTGTGTGACCCTGGGCAAGTCACTTAACCCCCATTGCCTAGCCCTTAGGACTCTTCTGCTTTGGAGCCAGTACACAGTATTGACTCCAAGAGGGAAGGGAAGGGTTTAAAAAAAAAATCAAATTAGTCAGTGGTTTAAATCCATATTTTCCCCTATTTTTATTTATTCAACTTTTTTCTTTTTTTTTTTTACTTTCAGTTTTATTAATTTCTCCTTTGATATTCAGAGTTTCTATTTCACAATTTTGTTTAACTCTTACTTTCTCTAAGAGGCCTTTTCCAGCTTCTGGTAGCCTTCTACCTTGAGATTATCTTCCTCCTACTCAGTAAATATCTTGTTTCTACCCAGTATTTGCATAAGGTTTTACTTATTAGAATGTGAGCTCCTTTCAAGCAGGACCTCTTTTAGCCTTCCAGAACATGACCAGTACTTGGCAGAGTGCCTGGCACATAAGCAATTAAATGCTTATTTATGATTGACTTCCAGGCATTCTTATGGCAAAAACCAGAGCTGGGCTGAATCTTCAGAATGCATATGGCCATGAGGAAATTGATATAAAAGATAAGAAAAGAGGTCATTTGTTTATCTTGAGGAATTCAAGTTCCCTGAGTGTATGAACTGTGTCCTCTAGTACTGAAAAGACTGGAAAGTATGCTGTTTGATCCATTGCATGCAATCTGTGAAAGATTGTGGAGAATAAGAGATACAGTAGAGCTGGAAAAGGGCAAATACATTCTCATTAAAAAACAAAAAGAAAAATAATCTTCAAATTAAAGATCAGTGAGTTTAAATCATAGAATCACAGAACTTGAAAATGGAAGAGACCCTTAAAAAAACCAACTCTGCTTTCTGTATTAGTAACAACTCCAACTCAGAAGGGAAAAAGGATGGACAAACAAGAGGTAAGTGACTTGGCTGGGATCACATAGCTAGGAAGTGTCTGAAGTCCTATCTGAATCCAGGTCTGGTGCTCTAACCATTGTGCCATCTAGCTCCCCCTGAAGAGACCTTAATAGTCATCTATACCCAAAAGGAATGTCCACAATCATACCATCAATAAGTGGTAATCCAGCATCTGTCTGAAGAATTTCAAGGAGAGAGAAAACCTACTCCTTCCACTTTTGCACAGCTCTAGATTAGAATATGCTCCCCCTGGCCCTCCCCCACCAAAAAGTGTGATTATAGCATGGGCACTGTACCCCTAGAAACTCAGGCAACTATTGTCAGGGAAATTCCTTTGCTCCCTTACACTCTCTGATCCCCAGCCCAAAACATCTGACCCTGAGAGGCTTATCCTCCTTTGATTGTCCCATCGATTTGAGAAGGACAAAGAGATACACCTCAACCATCTGTCCTCCAAATCACAGAACCACCCTATGCCTTTGGGCAAACCTCTCCCTTCCCAACCCCTTGCTCCAGAGTCCGGTCCTTACTGCTGTAAAAGAATATAAACCTCCCAGAATTGAGGCATTCTGTCTTGCTGTCCTACTCCCCATCTAGGAGGATGCTGCCTCCTGGTCAGATTCAACATTTCCTTCCAAATTAATAAATTTCTCTTTATTTTTAAGCCAAGTTTCAGAGTCTTCTATTTTTGCATAAGTTACCCTTCCCAAACCCCAGGGGTTCACCTCTGAACCCCACAACAGTTAGCTTTTCTGATGGAAGCAAGATATGGTTCTCATTTGAGAGAGAGAGACAGAAACAGAGACAGACAGACAGACAGAGACAGAGAGATCAAAGGAGAAAAATCAGTCTCCAAAATCTCTGGAGAGTCAAGTCAATATTAATCTGAAATAAAGAGAACTATCAAAATAGCAATGAGAATTTAATTGAGGAAAGGGGACTGCAGTGTGAGAGACAACACAGCACAGTACTGGAGTACTCAAAAGCAACAGAAGGGGCAGTGTTTAAATACACTTCAGCTGGGAGGAGGGCTGGGAGGAGCAGCAACAGGGAGGAGGTAAGTCCTTTGGCAAAATAGCCAAAGGCTGGGAGCAATTGACATCTGGTCAGAAAATGAGCTCCGTACAGTTACCCAAGATAGCACCAGACTTGATTCAACCATGAAGTCATTGAGGTCAAGGTATCCCCTCCTGAAGACTTCAATCCACTGGGGAAATCAGGAACATGTTGCCAGTACAGTCTCCCCTACATGCCTGCACCTACCAAAGTCTTCATCTCCTTGGGATTTGGTCCAAGGAATGGCTAGAATCACAAGGTCCTCTCCCAAAGAATTTCTGGAGACTCTTCTGACCTTCATGTGGAGCTGAGGGCTCATTTAAGCAGAGTCTCCAGCAATCCAGAGTCCCTTTTTAGACCCTGACCTCATCCAGTTTTGGTGAGAGCCAGATTACATAACAGAAGAGGGAGAGGACAGAAGGGACAGGCAATTCTAAAAATGCCGGCTGTTTTAAAAAGTCATTAAAGGGAATTTGTTGTTGTTATTTTAAGGATAGAGTGGAGGTGTGTGTGAGATGTTGCAAAATATGTCAGACCTAATGGTTTTCTTCATTTGAATTTACCATTTTTTTTGTGTCTAGCTGCACATCTCAGCTGAGGCTATCACTGTTAGAAGAGTGGATAAAGATAAGGATAGCATTTGATTACAACAATGATCTAAGGTGATCCATTCAAACAAACTATTGATGCTTAAAAATTGGAGAGAGGAAGTGAAATTGATAAAGAATAATCATCAACTCCAACTCACCCTTTCCCATAGTTTTTATCTGCTGCAAAGCTGTCACCATGGAGAAAAGAAAGGAGCCTAGAAACCAGTCATCCCAGAAACACTTAATCTCTGTTAATCAGATACCTGGTAACCAGGGGCAATACTGATTTGGAAATTTAATTTGCTTGCAAAATCTCACGGTGAAAGAAATAGGTGGGAGTTTATATGCAAAAGATGCAATTAGGAATGGCGGAAGAAAACAATGAATCAACAGAAAGCTTGCTATGATATACAAACAAGTCACACCCTACTAGGAACCTAAATAGATGAAGCTGAAAGGAGAAAAAGAAGCAAATTCAAACTAAATTGGATCTGCCAGTAACACTATTTTTAAAAAAGCAAACAAACACTTTTTAATTCATCAGAATCTATCAACCCACCACATTTGGATCCCACCCCTCAGACTCTGATGGGCTTTAAAGAAATTTTTCTTCTCCTTTGTTACCCTCATTCCTATCCCGTTTCCCCATCAATAAACTTAAAATATTTAGATGTTTACCTCTTGTCTCTTCCCCTTAAACATCCCATAATAACACACCTTAACTTTCTTATTTCCCATGACTCACTGCTCCATCTCACTTCCCACACATAAATCGTCATATCCTTGACCATGCCATTACCCACAAGTGTGCCACTTTCATTTTCATGAATTCTGAAATTCCTTTATCTGATCATCACCTGCTAGCTTTCTACTTTTCCTTCTGCCCTGCCTCCTTAACCCTGCTGTTTGTCCTCACCCTGATATTCAATTCCTCTACTTTTCAATTCTTTCCTGCAGTGTACTGGAAACTTTCCTCCCTTCTACATCTCGACATCTTGGTGAACCAGTTCAGATCTACACTCTCTTCTTCTTTCAAGTCCTTTGCCCTCTTATCCTTTCAAAGATCTTGCACTGCCAAGCATTATCTTTGCATTACTCCTACCATCTGCTTTGCGGAGCCAGAAAAGAATCACAAAGGTGCTGAGTGGCTCCACTGCAAATTTGTTACAAGATTCCAACTGGGTCCAGATAATCCTTTTATTCCTCTCACATTGATTCACTACTTCACTCACTTCAGCAGTTTTCCCAGATCTTTTTATCCTTCCTCCAACTTCCCATAGCTCCCATTCCTTCCTTCCCTCTCAAAGGTGAAAAATCTTGCCTCCTATTTCATGGTGGGGAAAATTGAAGTCATTTGGTGAAAGCTCCCCCTTCTCTCTTCCTTGACAAAGCAAATCTCTCTGTATGCACAAGTGATTCCTTTATGTCCCATATTTTCCAATAGATTACTTCCTCTATCATCCCCACTCTTCACTTCTCTCTACTCTCTCTCTTTCTGCCTACTAGTGGCTGCTTCTCTACTGCAAACATACTCATGTCCCCCCCAATTCTCAAAAAAACCCTCCCTAGATCTGTCCAGCACTAGCATCCTTTTTTACAGGATTCTATTCTGGTAAATATTTAACAACTGGCTCAGAATTAAAATGTATATACAACCCACTTCTAAGTTTAATCTGCATTATTAACATTTTCTCCATCACTTTATTAAGACTGGATGATTAATCAAGAAAATAATTCAAGCCTTGATTTGTAGTATTCATCAATTTCCAAGGTGTAAATGCTCAAATTACAAATTTTAAAATTTGCTTTCTTTAGTGGGTATAAGTACTCCAGCATCTTACCAAATCCCTTTTCTTTTGTGCCCAATTCCTTGAGAAAGCCATCTAAGATTATGTCTCCACTTCCCTTCCTCTCACTCTTTTATTAGATCCCCCCCAAAGTTACCAGTGACCCCCTAATTTATCCAAGCTAATGGCCTTTTCTCAGTCCTTATCCTTTTTGACCTCTGCCTCCTGTCACAATTGATCACCCTTCTGAGACTCCCTTCTCTCTTGGTCATTTGACATTTACTCTTCTAAAAGTGAGTAAAAATTGACTTCTCTTCCTACCTGAGTGCTCTTTTTCAGTTTCTTTTACTGGGCCTTCATCCATCTTTTCTGCTAACACTGGATATCCGCCAGTGTTCTATTCTAGAGCCTTCTCTCTTCTCTTTCCATTTTATTTCACTTGATGAACTCATCAGATTCTGTGGCTTCAATAACCATCTCTATATAGACTGTTCTATTTGTCCAGCTCTTACCTCTCTCTCTTAAGCCTTAGTTTTACATCTCCAACTATTTATTTGCAGATGTTATGTAGACATCTAAAATTTGACATGTTCAAAACTGGACTTATTATCTTTCCCTCTAATCCTTCCCTCTTCCTAATTTCCCCAATACTGCACTGTGGAGGGTACCATCTTCCTTTTAGTAACCCAAGCTCACAACTTTGGTGTTATTCTTGTAACCTAGGAAAAATGTTCTAAATGGACTAAATAAAATTTTTAAAAAACTATATTTGGTTTTAAAGTCCCTCATAATGTGCATTTTGACAATCATTTTTCAGCCATATCCAACTTTTTGTGATTCCATTTGAGGTTTTCTTGGGAAAAGATGCTGGAGTGGTTTGCCATTTCCTTGGCATTCTCCAGTTCCTTTAACAGATGAGGAAACTGAGGCAAACAGGATTAAGTGCCTGTCCAAGTGTCACACAGCTAGTGTCTGAGGCCAAATTTGAATTCAGGTAAGATGTACCTTTCTGACTTCAGGCATCTAGCCACCCTTTATAATCTTTATAACCTATATTTGGCCCCTTCCTATATTTCCAGTTTTCTTATACCTTACTCAGCTGCATATACTCTGGGATCCAGTCTTGATTGCCATCTTACTGCTCTTTTCCCAAGATGCTACATATCCCATACCTTTACTTTTTGATTTATTTTTTATTTTTTTTAAACCCTTACCTTCCATCCTGGAGTCAATGCTGTGTATTGGCTTCAAGGCAGAAGAGCAGTAAGGACTAGGCAATGGGGGTCAAGTGACTTGCCCAGTGTCACACAGCTAGGAAGTGTCTGAGGTCAGATTTGAACCCAGGACCTCCCATCTTTAGACCTGGCTCTCCATCCACTGAGCCACCCACATGCCTCCTCTTTTGCAGATTTGTGGAAGAATGTCATTGGTGACCGTAGACAAAATATATCTTATTGGGAAGCTGAGGGGCAGATGCCAGTTTATAAGAGATTAAACAGAATATGAGTGGCAAAGGTAACTTGGCTTTGGAAGGAAACAGAGAAAGAGGCAGTAAGGGACAATCTTTGATCTGGGAATCAGGAATTTGCAATCCCTCCTCAATTTCCCCGTCGTACAATCTTTGGTGCCCTCTCCTGGTCTCGGGAGGACTCGTGCTTTTGTCTCGGTGGGGACTACCAGCACTGACCCAAATGGCGATCCCTTTGCACTTCAGTAGATAATGTCGATATTTAGCATGAACTTAGAGCTGGAGAAATGCACACATTTTCCCAACGATCACCTTTTTTAAAGGCTTAATTCGTTTTAGCCTTCTTTGACAGACACGTGATCTAGATTGATGCTCTATTGACTCGACAACTTTTTGGTGGACTGACCTAGCCTTTGTGAACTTCCATGCCACAATGAGGCACGAGTGTGGCACGTTAGTGGGAATTTGGCGGAATGATACCGGACATAAAGGGGTAACTTCTTAAATGCCCGTCTTTCATCAGATCGCAGATGAAGATTGGGAAGGGGCTCCCGAGGTCAGCCAATCCAATACTTCCTCCTTTTACCCAAGGAGAGCTCAGGAGTAGAAGGCTTAGGACAAGAAGGACAAGGTAGATGTCCTGTCCAAAGTGATGTGAGTAGAAAGCATGAGAGATGGAATCTGAACCTACATAGCAACCTATGCTCATTCCATTTCACCCTGTTATTTTATTTTATTGTGTTGTATGAATGGCTTTTATTTTTTTTTAATTTGAATAAGTTTATTTAGTCAATTTAGAACATTATTCCTTGGTTACAAGAATCACATTATTTCCTTCCCTCCCCTCCACCCACTCTTTCCGCAGCCAACGTACAATTTCATTGTCCACCCTGTTATTTAAAAAAAATCTAAAATATGTTTGGGAAATCATTTAAAAATATGTTTTGAAATGTGCTTTTCACAAGAGGATAATTATCTCTTTCTATTTCATTGGGCTGAGAAGCAATTTCTTTTCAAGAAAAAAAAGCCTTCAATGTGTCATATGATGTGTTATTGCAATCCTGAGTTAGAATGAAGACAACTTAGAAACAGGATAGTTTTTTAACTAAAAAAGCCGATAGTTTCTCTTCCTGGAATCAATCGTCACTCCCATTGTGTCAGTTCTTGAAACATCAATGGCAAAATATGCAGAGAAAACAGGGGACTGTTAAGAGTTGTTATAAATTGACTAAATAAATTAATACAAATGGAAAAAAAAAGAGTTGCAATATTTCTAGAAAAAGTCACTGTTTAAGTTTCTTCTAGCCACTTATTTCAGGTAAGAAATAATTTGAACTGACACCACGTGTTTATAGCATTTACTTGGGAAAGGTTTCATTTATGACCAAGATGAGCTACTTCTAACTTGTTCATGAGCGGAATCTTTCCTTCAGCTTAGTTTCATCAAGTCCTTTCTTTTGTCCTAAAAATTTAGATATGTCTTCTATTCATGTTTATTCAGCTTAACAAACATTTATAAAGAACTTGCTATGTGTGGGGCATCTGGGTGGTTCAGTGAATTGAGACACGTCAAGAGATGGCAAGTCCTAGGTTCAAATCTGGCCTCAGACATTTCCTAGCTGTGTGACCCTGGGTAAGTCACTTAACCCCCATTGCCCATCTCTTACCACTCTTCTGCCTCGGAAGCAATACACAATATTGATTCTAAGATGGAAGTTAAGAGTTAAAAAAAAAAAAGAATTTGCTATATGGAAAGCACAAAAATGAATAAGATCAAGTTCCTGTTCTCAGAAAGTTCAGTCTATTTGAGGAAGATAAGCAAGATACCTCTGAGATCAAAGGATATTCAAGGAGAGAGTGATTACTTCTAGAAAAGGGCAAGAGAAACCATCTGAGTTAGGACATGGAGACAGGGCTGATCATTGAGTAGACTTCTTAGTTATTTATTTATTTTTTTAAACCCTTACCTTCCGTCTTGGAGTCAATACTGTGTATTGGCTCCAAGTCAGAAGAGTGGTAAGGGCTAGGCAATGGGGGTCAAATGACTTGCCCAGGGTCACACAGCTGGGAAGTTTCTGAGGCTAGATTTGAACCTAGGACCTCCTATCTTTAGGTCTGACTCTCAATCTACTGGGCCACCCAGCTGCCCCCTTCTTAGTTATTTCTAAGTTGGTTTGTTTTTGCTTTCTAATGTGTTGTCATTGTCTACATTGTTCTCCTGCTTCTTCTTGCTTCACTCTATAACAGTTCATGCTTCTCAGAATTCTCTGAAATCATCTCTTGTCTTATTTTTAGGTTTCTCTTGATTCTTATGTCTGCTTACACTTGAATTTTACAAATAAGTTTTCACAAGCACATAATATGTATGGCTGCCATGTGTTTGTAAAAGATTTGGGAGCCTTCGTGGATTGCAAGCCTGATGTGAGTCAACTGTGTGATGTTTGGGTAATGTTAGATTTAAAATGGTTGAGGTCTTAAACTGTAGTGAGTTAAAATGGTGGAAGATATAAATTGTGATAGATATAAGAGAGGGTGAGTAAGTTTGATCGTAGAAATATGTTTCACTACAGTGTCTTGGTTTTTAAATCAAATATAAGGTGGTCGCCAGGGAAATATTCCCAATTATTCAATATGCCCAAGTCAACTGGGTTTTATAGAGATTTAATTAATACAAATGTGGAATTAAGGAAAAGAGAGAAAGAGAGAAAAAGGAAATAAGTATGAAAGGCCTTAAGCCAACATGGCCTAGACCTGAGTCTTAAGAGAGAGAGATCAGTCAGTCAGTCTTTTAACACTCACCACAAGGTCTGTCTAAGCAAGGATTCTAGTGACACCAGGCCAGCTCCATCTCAGCTGACTTTACCAGAGAGAGTTCCAGCCAGAGTCCTCCTTAAAGAGCCTTCCAGCCAGAGACTGTTCCAAAGGGCCTCTCTCCAGAGCCTCCAGAGGGACAGAGTCCCCTCAGAGGAGCTCCAGCGAGATCTCCTTAGAGATTGTCCTCCAAGAGCTTCCCTTCTCCAGAGCCTCTCTCAAGAGATTCTTCCCAAGCGATCCTCATCAGAGATCCTCCAAAAGGATTCTTTTCTCAAGAGATTCTGCTTTTTCTTATATAGGGGTTTTTCTTCTATGTCACCTCCCCTAAGTCCTTACATCTACCAATCACTGTAGACGTTTTCCAAAGGACTGCCCATCTGAATTCCTGCTAAGTCGACAAATCTCCTCAGTAAGTCTGAACCAGAGAAAATGCTACTGTGTTGACTAATCTCCTCATTAAATCTGAACCAGTGAAAACACAGCTGAGTCAACTAATCTCATTAAGAGAAAACTTGCCCAACCCTTTTAGGTACCTAGCATCTTATTGTATCAATTCTAAAAAACAGGCATGGCTCAAAGAACTCCTTGCCTTATTATAAGCATGGGTCCAAGTACTTTCATTGTTTAGCAAGGAGTTTTCTCCCCTAAAGCAGTCTTAAGTATGGGTGGAGTAGAGGTCCTCCCATAGCAAGGAGTTTTCTCATCAAAATGGGGAATGTTTCCAGTCCAATGGGGAAATTTTTAACATTCACAAGTCTGAGAAATTTCAAGGTTTACAGTAATTGGGGAAGTGACACATTCACTTTTGACAAATCATCTGATTAACATTCTGTGATTATTCTATATACTTATATCATAACTATTGACTCTGACAAGACACACAAAGGTTTTTGCAAAAGATAAATTGATTTCATCACAAGTAGAGTAGTTAAAGCTTAGTTTTCTCCTTAACCTGTGAGGTGCTTGAGCTTACAGACAATCAAAGGAAATTAAATGTTACTTTTAATAAAAATAGATAATCCATCAGAAGTTCTAGAGACAATCAACAACACTGCAGCCAAGTCAAGGGATCAAAGGGGTAATATAAGCACTAGTTTTAATATTAAACTAATCATTTTTCAGAGTTTCACTGGGGAGTTTCTGAGATGGGTTTTGGTTGGTAAATCAAGTCACTGAGGCATGATGTACTAAAGCATATTGTGCAAGCCTCTCCCTATGATGATTTATGTACTGGCTCAGGAGAATTTGTTTCTGTGCATGGGAGTAGGGGATTTCTGGGCATAGCTTTTGTTAAGAATTAAATACCTAAGCAAAAATTAACCCAGTATAGCTTTTTGGTTTCGTTTTGTGAGTCTGATCTTTTGGTGATATTCTGGGGGAATTGTGTGCAAGTATTTTGCTCTCATATTACTTTTTCTGAGACTGGAGAAGGGACAATAATCATATCAATTTCATTAGTAAGGGATGTTGATGAGAGAAGTCACACAGAGGGAGCTGAGTGGGTGTATCCTTCTTGCCAAGGAGCCACTTTGTGACCTCCTGATTTCCACATGCGACTGTGTCAAGACATCGTGGCCTGATGGCTCCCAGCAAAGACTTCCCTTGGTGGAATGGGAAGATGAGAACAACCCGTGTCAATGCCCATAAAGGTAGCTGAAGCAGGCACTGTGGGATTAGAGCTTTGCTAGACATCAAAGATGCCACTGCATCCTGGACCATGGCCATTTGTCCTGGCTTTTGTCTTGCCACCAGACTTCTATGACTCCAGAAGAGAGAGTGAGGCTGATGACTTTGTGCAACTGTCTCATTTGAATCCAATTCATGTATAAATTGAGATATCACCCCATAATGCCATTGATCCTCTTTGAAAATGAAGGATGAACAATATATCACCTACTATGTGTCAGACACCATTCTAGGTGCTGGAGTTGCAAAGGAAAAACTGAACAGTCCCATGAAGTTTACATTTAATCAGGAGATACATAAGAAAATACAAAATTTATGCCAAGTAAATTCAAAGTAATTTCAAGACTGAAGAAAGACTAACAACTAGGGAGATCAGCAAAGGCTTTAAGTAAGAGGTTGCACTTGAGATGAGCTTTGAGTGTGAAAAAATAATTGGATAGATGGTGTTATCCACTCTAGGAAACTGGGTTAGATACTTAATGGGCTGTCTATAAGTATCTCAGTTCCCTATGGTGAAGGGAAGGCAAAGTGAACCTTCCTTCACTGGGCCAGTGCACACAAGTCTTAGAGATTGATTTGTAGAAAAGTAACTTTGCTTATATAGAAGTCAAGGGTAAACTACGAAGATTGAAACACAAGGATGTCCTGACTCTAGTTTCTATACTTTTCCCCCAACCAATCTAAGACTCTCTCACGAGAAATGCTTCTAGTCTTCAGGCTACACTATTTCCTTCCTGACTCTACCTAATTCCCCATCAAACCTTTTCTAAGCTACCTGACTACAATCCTCAGTTGTTGATTTAATTAGTTATCTTAGAAGTTGTCTCCAAAGATACTAAGAATGAACCCAAGATGGCTGAGTTCAATTAGAGTTGAATATAACTCTGAGGTAACCCCCAGAGCCCACCAAGTGGGATCTACAGGTAAAACTTCTGTTGGTAAATGTTGGTGAACAGTAGGTATAGCTAGATTTTATGAACAATGTTCTCTTCAGAGAAACAGGAACCTCCAAAAGCCATTTACAGGTTTCTTCTCACAACAGGTTGACATAGGTAAACTCAGGAAAGCAGCCTTCCTCTCCCAGCTCGGGATAGGAAGTGACATTGCTCACTCAACCAGCTTCCTCCAGTTCCCTGTACATTCCAAGATCTCTTCCAGGAATTTTGGAATAGCTCTGGAGACAGCATTTGCTATTCTTAACTTTAACCTTATCAAAGTTTATCTTTCTATAATCCTACTCTAATAATTGAAACTAAAAAGCAAATGTAATCCTTGGATTGCACTGAGAGGTATCACTCCCCATGTAAGGGGTTATTATCTATCCTGATGAAACCTGTCTGGAGTATTGTGTTCAATTCTGGGCACCACAATAGAGGAAAGACTTCCATGATTTAGATTGTTTCTGCTTCTATTTTTTAAAACTCTTACCTTTGGTCTTAAAATTGATAAGGTTCCAAGTATTGATTCTAAGGCAGAAGAGCAGTAAGGAATGGCTGAACAAATTGTACTTTATGATGGGGATAGAATACTATTGTGCCATAAGAAATGATGAGCAGGATGATTTCAGAAAGAGTTGGAAAGACCTACATGAACTGATGCAGAGTGAAATAAGCAGAACTAGAAGAACATGGTACAATGTAACAGCATTATTGTGGGATGATACACTATGAAAGACTTAGCTACTCAGCAATACAATGACATGGGGCAATTCTGAAGGACTTATTACAAAGGCTATCCACCTTCAAAGAAAAAAACTGTTGGAGCCAGATGCAGATCAAAACATGTTATCTTTCACATTAGTTTATTTATGGTTTTATCTGGGGGTTTTGGTTTTATATGAGTATTCTCTTACAACAATGACCAATATGGAAGTTGGTTTTGTGTGATAATACCAACTAGGACAAGTCTATTCTTTCTTCCATATTATAACCTTTAAAGTACATTAAAACAACTACCCCATCACTTCCCATCTTCTTCCCCTCAAGGTTTTTCTTCTTCAGGCTAAATATTTTTAGTTCCTTCAACTTTATCATATGACATAGTTTTGACCAACCTGTACAGGATAGGGAGGTAGAGAGGGTAGAGCACCAGCCCTGCAGTCAGGAGGATCTGGATTCAAATATGGCCCCAGATACTTTCTAGCTATGTGATCCTGGGCAAATTTACTTAATCCCATTTGCCTTATCCTTGCCTTTCTCTCTTAAGAGTTGTTACTAAAGCAGAAAGGTTCAAAAATCAGAATATTGAGGAACTGAGGTTTTATCTGAGGACAGGATTCACACTAATAAAATTCCAGATCTAAAGCATCAAATGGGAAGCCCTTGAAGAGAGGAAGACCAATAATGAGGCTATTATACTGGTACAGTTATGAGAAAATGAAGACCTGAACTAGGTAGTTTCGATATGAGTGGAAAGGAGTGAATGCAAGAGTTTAGAGGCTGCAAAATCAATAGGATGTAGCAACTGATAAGATGTAAGGGAGAAAGGAGAAATAGTCATAGCTGATTCTGAGGTTTTAAGTCTATGTGACTAACAGAAATAGTAAAATTTGCAAGTGGAACAGGTTTGGGAGGAATTAAGATTATTTGGGGACACATTGAATGTGTTGGCAGGATATCGAGGTGGATATCTATAGTAGGAAGTTGAAAATATATGACCTTAGGTGAAGTTAGGGTTGAAATTACAGATGTAGGCATCATACACATAGAAATCAGGTGATAAGCATTTATTAATCACCTACTGTGTTGTAAAGGTGAAATTTAATGGTTGGACAACGATTTTATGAAATTATGTGGTTGCCAATATTTATTATATCTGGAGCCAGAAATTTATTTACAAAATAGAGAGAAAACAATGAAGTGGAGAAATGTGAAGGTGATGAAAAAGTTATCTATCCTATCTTAATCCAGGCAGAGATTAATTAGCACTCAACCAGGAAGGCTGGTGGTGAGTAACCAAGGTTACTCTCTTAGGGAACTAGGAAAGTAGCCAGCCTTTCACTCAGTCAACGAAAGAGCCAGTAGTCAGTCTAAGTTGAAGCTGAGATCCACATTCACTATCCAAGCTGTAGGCTCCAGCAAAGCTCCCTCAAAGACTCTCCCCAGTCAGAAGACTATCTCCAGAAGACAATCTCTTCAGACTATCTTCTCAAAGACCACCTGCTCTGAGGGAATTCAGGCTTCTTTTATGGTGACTTCTTGTCTCCTCCCCTCTTCGCAGGGGCCAATCACAGTTTCCAAATTGTCTAGCACTGCCCACGGGAGCAGTGTCTGTGGAATTGACTTCTCACCTTCTGAAGGTCAATTTCTCATCAAAAAGATTCAGTTTCCTGATTGAACAGTTTCTGAGGGTGTGAACTCTTAAAAGTATGCACAAATTTCTGACTGAATTATAAAAAAAAAAAGGTCGGAGCTCTCCAGGTATCTTGCTGGATTCTCACCTAGCATTAAGTAGGGTGTTCAGTCTTTTTTTGATTCAATTTAAAAGGTAGACAAAGGAGAGTTAATCCTGTCTTCAGTCTAGTGAGGTACTAAGTAGGGGTACTTAATGTTAAACAAAGTGTCAACTCCAACTAGGCAAAGAGAACAAAGAATTCCCTTTCACAGTGTTAAGGAAATAGAAATGATAACTAATGATTTGGAAAAGAGGACACACACACACACAAAAAAAAAACCCCAAACCTTAATGGTCTTTCCGTTAAAATTTAGAACAAATAGTATAAAATGTAGGAATTTTATTTTTTGTTGTATTAACCTATTAAAATGATTAAATCTGATTATAATTAATACTTGACCTATGCTTTATCATTCTATTAAATTATCCATTTTGCCAGAAGTTGTTCTTATAGTGTTAATTATTATTATTATTATTATTTGCTTTTGGGCTTCATATTCCTGTCTAATTCATATACTTATAATGGAAACTCTAATAATCTATTACAAAGCATTAAAGCATGCTATCTTTTTATGAAAAAGAGTGTATTCTTTTCTGAAAAAAATTTTTTTAACAGAGACAGCAAAGGATAAGTAAAATATCACCAATTATATCAATATAAACTAATTGAATTATCCTTTAAAATAAAAAGGGCCATAGAAGATAATTTCTTTAGAGCAAGGGAGGCATTTTTTTTTATCTCTAGGACTTTGCGTGTCATAGACATTTCATGATTGCCCTAAAAACGTAACCCAACAATGTTATCTGCAGTAATAATCAAACTCAACTTAAATGTCAATGCAGAGTTTACAAAGTGTTTTCCTCCCCATAACTGAGAGGTACAGAACTGTTTTACAGATAAGGAAACTGAAATACAGAGTGTAGTCATGTATTGAGAATGAAAGGCAACTTGAAGTAAAGAGCACTGAGTCATGAAGAACTTGGTTTGGGTGCTTGCCTCGGATATTTATTATCTCTGTGATGATGAGAGAGACACTTGATGTTTCTGAACTTGTTTCCTTTATAACTGTTTGCCGATTTGAATTAAATGGACTAAATATTCGATTTCTCTAGAAATCTATTCTACTTCTGTCACATTTGGTGACACCATCGGTTCCCATGCATGTAATTGTTCCTCTTATCCTCAGCTGTACATTCACTCTTAGTTGTTCTCCTGAATTCCATTCTTGAATCATGAACTGCTTTTTAGACATTGCAGGTTGAATGCCCCGTACATGTCTTCAACTCAACTTGTCCGAAATAGAACTCTTTCCTCCCCAATCCCACCCCTCTTCTAACAATCACAGTCAGTTTTAAAGGCATCATTATTTGTAGCCTGCTAGGATCATAAGCTCATTGTGAACATTTTACTCTCTTTCATCTCATATCCGATCAATTGTCAAAAAGTGCTATTTCTACTTCTCCATCTACTTATCTAGCCTTAACTTCCTTTCTGATCTCCAGTACTGAGTCTGTAACTGCCTAAATATCTTGCATTGGATGTCCCATAGACATCTTAAACTCAGCATGTCCAAAACTGAAACCATTATCTTTTCCCCCAAATCATCCCCTCTTTCTAACTTGTCTTTCACTATGGAGGCACCACCCTCATGCCAGTCATTCAGGCTCACAAACTACTGGTATCCATCAACTCTTCCCTCTTTCCTGTCCTTTTCCCTCATCATATGCAATCACTTGTTAAGTCCTGTCATTTCTACCTTAATATCTCTCATATCTACCCTTTTTCTCTTCTGCCCCTGCAACTACCCTGGTGCTAGTCCTCACCACCTCCTATCTGGACTATTGCAAAAGTCTGCTGATCAGTCTCTTCTCTCCCAGTTTCTCTTTTCCCGTTCCAATCCATTTTCCACTTAGCTGTCAAAATGACCTTCCTAAAATGCCAACCTGACCAAAAAATACCTTACCTGCATTCAGTAAACACAAGGGAATCCCTACCACCTCTAGGATCAGATTTTAAATCCTGTTTGGATTTTTTTTTCCCAAAAAAATTCTTTAAACCCTTATCTTCTGTCTTAGTATTGGTTCTAAGCCAGAAGAATGGTAAGGTCTCAGCAATTGAGATTGACTTGTTCAGGGAGATACAGCTAGGATGTCTCAGAGGTCAAATTTTAATTAAGATCCTGACCCCAGCCCTGACTCTCTAACCACTGGGCTACTTAGCTGCCCCATAAACATTAATATAGAACTTGAAGGTTTCCAAAGCTTTTTTACATACATTCACTCCTTTGAATCTCATAACAGCCCTCTAAGACAGGTGCTGTGCTTATTGTCATGTTTGTTGTTCAATCACATCTGACTCTTAGTGACCCCCCTTTGGGATTTTCTTGGCAGAGATTATCAGGGTTAACTGACTTTCCCAGGGAGGAGGAGGAGGTGAAGAGGAAAGAAGAGGAAGGGAGGAAGAAGAAAATGAAATATAGTATTTCAGTCTGTATTCAGACTGCATCAGTTCTTTTTTGGAAGGCAGATAGTGGTTTTCTTCATGAGTCTCTAGTATTGTCTTGGATCACTGCATTGCTGAGAATAACTAGGTCACTCATAGTTGTTCATCAAAAAATATTGCTGTCATTGTACAATATTCTTCTGGTTCTACTCACTTTGCATCAGTTCATGTCTTTCCAGAATTTTCCAAAATCATCTTCACCATTTCTTAGAGTATTCCATCACAAGCATATATCACTTGCTCAGTCATTTCCCAATTGATGGACAGCCCCATCAATTCCCAATTCTTTGCCACTGCAATAAATATTTTTGAACATTTTTCCCTCTTAAGGAATCTCTTCGAGCTATAGACCTAGTAGTAGTGTTGCTGGATGAAAGGGTATACACCATTTTAGAGCCTTTGGGGTATCGTTCTAAATGATCCACAACAGTTGGATCAGATCATAACTCCAACAGCTACACATATTGACTATGTCTCACTTCTACTCAGTAAACTTCAGTGACTCCCCATTGCTTCCAAGATTAAATATTTACCTTCTTGTTTGGTTTTTAAAGACCTTTAAAATTTGTATGCCGCACACCTCCCCAAGTCTCATTATACATTCTTGCATTCTTCAGTCCAGCTAAACTGGTCTTTTATCTCTGTTCCTCACCCACAGGGTTTAAAAAAAAAAACAAAAAACACCAAACAGATCCTAGATAGGCTAGCCTATCTATACCTTCTCATGTTTATCTGGTTTTCTACCAGCAAATGACACGATCTGCATGAAGCTCCATGCAATGTTTAAAACATATCAGTTATTACAAATGATTGTGAGAATGGCCTGGCTCATGAGTCTCCTGCCAAGTTCTCTTACAAAGCATTCACTTTCAATTACTTTGTGAGATGATGTTCAAAATCATCCATCCCTCTGATGCTGGGCTTATCCCCCAATGAGTAGATGTCCAAGCTGACACATCTCCCTCCTTGACAAGACAAAGTTATTGTGGGCTAAATTGTTTCCTCCTGATTTTGGCAGCGAGGCAGTGCAGTGAACAGCACATAATTCTTGGGTCAGAAAGATCCAAGTTGAAATTTGACCTCAAACTCTTACTGCCTGAGCAACTCTGGGAAAGACACTTCATGGCTGCCTGCCTCAGTTTCCCCATCTGTAAAATGGGAAGAATAATAGCCCCTATCTTCTGGGGTAGTTGTGAGGATCACATAAGGGACTAGCCGTATGGCACTCAGCACCCATGCTGGCACACGATGGACATCACAAACATTTCTAACTGGAGATGGTTTTTATTTTTGTTCCCTTTCAGCACCTACACATTGTAAAAATAGACTCGAATCCAGGACTTCAATCCCCAGAAATCCTTGCTCCACTTCCCCAGAATGCCCTCTAATCTCACTGAATTCTCACCTGGGCCAAGAGAGAGATGGGGTATTTAAACCTGGTTATGAATAGGCTCGGTCTCTTTTGGACTTCCGTTTTGGAGCAGACGCGTCTCTTTCATGATGTGAGGTTTATCTTGTCTAGGCCTCTCTGGCCTAGGCATGTGCTTTCTTATTCTGTATTTTCTTTAATCCTTAACCTTTAATAAACCTCATAAAAATATAATACTCCTTGCAGAGAGAAACTAAATTTCTACCTGCCTCAGTCTCCCCTAAATTTTAATCTTTACAACATGGAAATTGCCAGGCGGATACTGAGTTTGTAAAAGGATATGAATGGGCATCTTACAAAGGATGAAATTCAAGTTATCAATAAAAATATGAAAAAAAAAAGCTTCGTTGCTAATAAAAGAAATGGCAATGAAAGCAGCTCTCAGATTCTATCTCACACTTGTCAGAATGGCACAAGAAAGGAAGATTACACATAGTTATCTATTTTACATCACATAATGATTTCTATGTCTTCTCTAGACATAAATTCTTCCCTCATCCATAAAGCTGATTGGTAAATTATTTTATGCTCCTCCAATTGGCTTAGGGTTTTGTCCTTTTATCTCTAAAATCATACATTCATTTTGACTTGACTTTGGTGTATGGTGTTGGCTGGTCACCCCCAAGCCTGTTTGGCTCTGACTAGAAGGGGTGCCAATGTACATTGGTGGAGGGAACAGGACACATAAGAGAAACTGAGGACTCTCCAAGGTCTGAAATAAGTATCTTTCCTGCTATGTAAAATGTTCTTTGTTTTGAGAATTCAAAGATAAAATGCAGACGTTCTCCGTGGGATCCAGTTTGCTGCATGTTCTTTTCAAAGACTCCTCTGTCCCTGGAGCTGGTAGGGTAGCTGCTGTTCTGGCCTCAGGCTCCCCATAGCATGGGGGCTTTGGCCCTGGCATGAAGCCCTTCCAGAGTCAGGTGGTGGAGGGGTGGACATAGGGGGGTGTCACTGCCACAGTGCCAGAATTCACATAGGCACCTGATCCCACTCAGGTCTGCTGCAGCTCAGAACACCCGGACTTAAGAGATCCACCACTTTGGCCAGCCCCAGAACCAAAAATTACAGGTGTGGGCCACCACATCTGGTTACATTACTGATATTAAAATAATTTATTATAAAGATCAGCCGGAGTGTTTATAGATGAAAGTTTATTTGATGATATACTTTGTAAAATAATTATAAGAATTCTGGTTTTTGATCTAACACAAAACCAAAGTTCTTAAATTTAAAATGTTATTTATTAAGTTCTATAGTTCTGTAGAAACTGTAAATAACTGAACATTTGGGCTCCGTTGCATAAAAATTACATGGGATGTTCAAACTGTCAGATTTATACACTCTCTAACTCAAATGCTTATTCTAATACTTAATATTAATTATTATTAATACTAATATGTATCATAAGCATTTTGACACCTGTTTTTGAAAATTCAGAAAAGCCAATTTAATAGACATTATTAAGCAATTTCCCACATGCACAAATTTTAGGATAAGTGTTTAGAAATATAGATGAACATTAAATATGTGCATGTGTGGACTCAGTAATTTGCAACAAAAGAAATTAATTATTCTATTGGGTTTAACACAGAAAATGTATTTGCACTGATTTCAGGTAAAACTTATTTTCCATAAAACTTCAAACACCCAATTCCAAATCTTCCAATTCTTGTAGTAGGGCTGCTTCCTTCTTGATCTTCTCCATCTAGAAAATTTCAAAACATTACACTGAGTTATTCCAAAAAATATAAAAAGAGAAAGCCATTATTTCTTTTTAATCTGTTAATAAGAATCTAGATACTTAAAGAAATAGCATTTCCCACAAAACAAATAAAAGAAAGGTTCTACATCACATTTTCTTGGTATACTAAAAACAAAAAGATAAACAAAGGGCTTACTTAATTGTTAAAAACCTTCCCTTCTGCCTTTTTTTTTAAAACCCTCATCTTCCATCTTAAAATCAATACTATGTATTGGTTCTAAAGCAGAAGAGCAGTAAAGGCTAGGCAATGCGGGGGTTAAGTGACTTGCCCAGGGTCACATAACTAGGAAGTGTCTGAGGTTAGATTTGAAACTAGGAACTCCTGTCTCCAATGGGCCACCTAGTTGCTCCAACAACAAAGAATTTATAAAAATTAAGTTTAAAAATTCCAATCTAATCATGCTGTCTGCATACACACTCTATATTAATACACCAATGAAAAAGAGTCCAGTTTGTCTATCTCACCTGCTTGTTTGCCCTTTGCCCAAGGTGGGAAGGGTTTGGCTACATCCTGCCACCAAGAACAGCTGACAAAGAGGTTCAGTTTGGGCCTATTATGCAACCCCCCCCCCCCCCCCCCCCGGCAGCTGGTGAATGAGAATGGAGCAGGCTCAGGAATTTCAAGTTCATTGGAAATGGGGGCAGAAATGAATGGAAGGCTGCCATGATCTTTAGCAACAGTCCAGAGGATGGCAGATATTATACACTATTTTGGTAGTCTTGGTCCCTTCTCTAGGCTTTCCCAGACACAGGCACACATCAATATACACCTGTATTGGGGGGGGGGGGGGGGGTGCTTTTGCTGACAGCTTGATTCTTGGAGGAAAAAAAAGAGTGCAGCTTGTCACCAAGTCCAAACTTGAAATCTTTCCAGCTTGCCAGGATTGATACTTCACTAAATGGTTTTGTCCAGGGTCATCTCTTAAATCACAGCAAGGCATCAAAATAAAACTTCAGTGGAATTAAGTAAAACTTGACTTTCAAATTATCTGAATAGATATGGCACTTTTGAAAAAAAGAAAAAATGGTTCTAAGAATTTACATCATCTTAGCTAATAAATTATATCAGAAAGGTAACCTAAAGAGATACTCTGACACCAAAAGAAGATAGAAGGTAATACCTGATTCTTCTCTAACAGTTTACCACCAGCTGCTTGTTCTTTCAGTTGTTCAATTGCTTTCAGTTTCTGTAAAATCAAATAATGAGGTTAGGGATTTAAAAGAAAACAAAACAACAAAGAAAATAGTATTAGAAGACTTAAGTTATTACTACAAACTGATATGTGAACTGGAATAAGGCCAATTCATTCATCCTTTATTTAAAATCAAAATACTGTGGCAAAAGTACCAGGATGGAGTCCTTTTGTTCCCCTTCAGATAGTGTTTATTTTTTGTTTAAAAATTTTTTTATTCAAAGATATATTTTCCAAATTACATATAATAACAATTTTCAACATGTGCTTTATGAAATTATAAGATCCAAATTGTCTCTCTCCCTCCCTCCCCCTTCTTGGATATAGTAAGGAATGTGATCTGGGTTGTATATTTATTATTATGCAAAACTATACTTCCATATTGGCCACTGTTGTACGAGGATTCTCATATAAAGCCAAAACCCCAAAATAAAAGTGTAAATAAACTAATGTAAAAGATGGCATGCACTGATCTGTGTCTGACTCCAACAGTTCTTTCTCTAGAGATATGGATGCTAATGGATAGCATTCTTTGTCATAAGTCCTTCAGAATTATTCCAGATCATTATATTGCTGAGAGTAGTCTTTCACAGCTGATTAGCCCACAAGATTGCTGTTACTGTGTATAACAACGTTCTCCCATTTCTGCTTATTTTGCTCTGCATCAGTTCATGTAGATCTTTTCAGCTTTTTCTGAAATCATCCTGCTTATCAATTTTTATAGTACAATATTCTATCACCAACATGTACCATAATCTGTTTATAGTTATTCTCCAACTGAGACAGCTCTTCAACCTCCAATTCTTTGACACCACAAAAAGAACTGCTACAAACACTTTTGCACAAGTAGGTCCTTTCCCCCCTTTTTATTATATCTTTAGGATATAGACCCAGTAATGGTATTACAGGATCAAAGGATTTGCAATGTTCTTGTACTCCTTTGGGGAGTTCCGAATTACCCTCCAGAATGGTTGGATAAATTTGCAACTCCACTAAAAATGTGTTAGTGTACCAATTTTGCCATATTCCCTCCAACATTTATCATTACTGTCATAATGGCCAATCTGATTGGTGTGAGGTGGTACTTCAGGGTCATTTTAATGTACATTTTCCTCTAATCAAGAGTGATTTAGAACATTTTTTCATATGATTATTGATAGCTCTGATTTCTTTATCTGAAAATTGCTTGTTACATCCTCTGTCCATTTGTCAATTGGGGAATAGCTAGTGTTCTTATAAATTTATCTTAATTTTCCATAAATCTGAGAAATTAAAGACTTTTACCACATAAATTTGTTATACCCCCCCCCCAGCTTGTTATTTCCCTTCTAATTTTGGTTACAATGACTTTGTACAACAGCTTTTTAATTTAATATTATCAAAATTATTTATTTTACCTCTTATAATGCTTTCTATCTGTTGTTTGGTCATAAATTCTTTCCTTCTCCATAGATCTGTCAGGGAAACTATTCTATGTTCCCCTAAGTTAGTTATGGTATCACTCTTCATACCTAAATCATATATCTATTTTGGTCTATACCTACTTTCTGCCATACTGTTTTCCAATTTTCCCAGCAGCTTTTGTTTAGTGAATGGACTATATTTTAAAAAAGAATTAGGTATCAATGGCAATGTAACAAATGTACTATACTAGATTTGCAAAGTTTTTAAAAAGCCATTTGAATTTGAGGAGGAAAAGCCAATTTTTAAACACCTAAACCCATAAAATGTAATGCTTCTTAGTTGGTACCTAGTATCACTCTATACCATAGTCCTTCGGTATTCCACGAGGCAAAGAATAGCTATGAATAATGATGTACTATTGAAGGGAGCCAGGAACACATGCAGCTAGCCTGAACACACAAATACCATTCAGCAAATGGTACTGCTCTACTCTATATGTTGAGAATAGCAGCTTCAGCATCAATGCTAACAACAAATAAAAAGGGTCACTGACATATCTTAAAAGAGAAAATGAGAGCCAATGAACTTAAAATCAGTTGAAATCATTTTGCATGCAAGGATAAAAACTCCTTTCAATAGCAACAAATGGAGAAAATAACTCCACTAAATACACTTGCAGTATTTTTTTCTCTACAAAGAAGCTTTATTCATTGCATTTCAATTCATGCAATCTGAAGTTCATGTAGCAAAGTAGACAAGCAAAATTATTAATTTGCTTCTTGGGTTGAAAAAAAAAGGGGGGTGGGCAGGGGAAAGGAGGGAGAAAGCCCCAGTTTCTGGGGACAGATGGGGTCCAGAAGAACCCTGTCATTTTTTTTTTTAATTTTAAACATTATTTTATTTGGTCATTTCCAAACATTATTCACTGGAAACAAAGATCATTTTCTTTTCCTCCCCTCCCCCCCTTTCCCTCTCCCATAGCAGACCCACGATTCCACTGGTTATCACATGTGTTCTTGACTCGAACCCATTTCCCTGTTGTTGGTATTTGCATTAGAGTATTCATTTAGAGTCTCTCCTCAGTCATATCTCCTCCACCCCTGTAGTCAAGCAGTTGCTTTTCATCTGTGTTTTTACTCCCACAGTTTGTCCTCTGCTTGTGGATAGTATTTTTTAGATCCCTGCAGACTGTTCAGGGACATTGCATTGCCACTAATGGATTAGTCTATCAACTTTGATTGTACCACAGTGTATCAGTCTCTGTGTACAATGTTCTCCTGGTTCTGCTCCTCTCACTCTGCATCACTTCCTGGAGGTTGTTCCAGTCTCCATGGAATTCCTCCACTTTATTATTCCTTTTAGCACAATAGTATTCCATCACCAACATATACCACAGTTTGTTCAGTCATTCCCCAATTGATGGGCATCCCCTCGTTTTCCAGTTTTTGGCCACCACAAAGAGCGCAGCTATGAATATTCTTGTACAAGTCTTTTTCCCCATTATCTCTTTGGGGTACAGACCCAGCAGTGCTATAGCTGGATCAAAGGGCAGACAGTCTTTTATCACCCTTTGGGCATAGTTCCAAATTGCCCTCCAGAATGGCTGGATCAATTCACAACTCCACCAGCAGTGAATTAGTGTCCCTACTTTGCCACATCCCCTCCAGCATTCATTACTTTGCATAGCTGTCATGTTAGCCAATCTGCTAGGTGTGAGATGATACCTCAGAGTTGTTTTGATTTGCATCTCTCTGATTATAAGAGATGTAGAGCAATTTTTCATGTGCTTATTAATAGTTTTGATTTCTTTGGCTGAGAACTGCCTGTTCATGTCCTTTGCCCATTTAGAACCCTGTCATTTTTTTTAGAAAAAGAACATAAGCAATTATCATTACTAAAAATATTTTCCTGAAAATAATTTTTCTTCAGTTATGTTAAAAATATTATTACAAACCTTAAGAGCCTTGAGTTTGAGAATTATTAGAAGGTAAAGGGCCAGTTTGTTGTGTTAAAAAAAGTACAACTAATTAGTGAAGGTAAAATAACTTCCCCATTTGCTACTTACTATGGCTAAGCCTTACTACTGCTCTCCACAATAGAGAAACTGCTAGGTTTAATGAACCACTAGCATCTAGAGAGAAGACTCAGGGAGGGGAAAAAGCGACCTTGTGGATGTGACTGTGTCCTGGAGGTTATAAACATTCCCCACCTATATGAGCTTCTTAGTATCACCAACTTAAAAACTAGACTAGCACTGAAGTGCTTCAAGTTAATTCCCATAATGTCTGACAGTGGAGTACCAAAGACGTGGTGAACCAGCTTCAAGGCATGGCATGAACTACCACTGGCCAACAGTGAAACTCTGGGCAAATCACCGACCTCTTGGTTTCCATTTTTTTATCCCCAAATGGCAACAGAAATGTTGAAACTATCTCACAGGGTTATGGTGCGGTAAAAAAGGCAATATAGGTCAAAGGGCTGTAGGTACGAAGAGCTACAAGGCTAGGTGGACATTCAGACTTACTGCAGTCACACTTGATTTCAGATGGAATGCTGCAATCACCAGGGAAGAGACCAGAACCAGGCCGTCTTCTCTTAGTTTCACAACATGTGAACAGAGAGTAAGTGAACTATAAGCTGCTTATAATTATTTTCCTGCCATTTTGTTTGTAGGAAAACTACCTCTTCAGATGGACCCCCCCCCCCCCCATTCTTCCCAGTCGATTTCTGCTTGTCCATTTAGAAAGAAGCTGATTACCTTTTTCAAGTTCTTGATCTTTTTGTCTACCTCAGGGTCTCCTGTTGTTGGCAGAGAGACAACATTTCGTGGAGTGCTCTGCTGCTGAGCTGAGTTAAGGGCCAAATCTTGACCGCTTTCACTTCTTGCTTCCTGTAGGAATTTATTTGTTAGATGCAATTTTCTAAGAAAACAAAAACACTAAAATTTTCAAGCCCAGATGTAGAAAATGCATAAATCGAAAGGTGACTTTCTCTTTTGCACACTGTGAAGATATAAATTGAGGGTCTAAACTGGAGGAATGAGTAAAAAAAATATATTATCAGCAGGGCTAAATATGTACTCATATACATAAATAAGAACAATATAATGAAGTTCTTAGGAAGTAATTGCTTTTTCTACTGACTAATTCCAATAATATGGCTCTTTCTAACACTGTGGTGATATAACACTTTGGGGCTAAATTCCAAGAATATATTTTGATATTTTTCAAGTTAAATAAAAAAATTAAAGACGGAAAAGACTGTTTCAGGAAAAAAAAACTGAAATAAGGTTCATTTTCCCTAAATAGATGAAGAGATTGTAATTTAAGTCCACAACTGGTTGCTGAAAGTAGCAGCTACTTTGCTTCTATGAAGAAACAAGTAAAAGTAAAATATTCTGTAATTATGAGACTTAAGTATATGTATTGATTTCCAATCTTAAAAAAGGCAAGATAAACACTACTATGCTACATTCTTTCTTATCTGATAATCACTTGAAGATGGATGCTTAACAAAAAATGAAATCCTTTTGGTTGAACTCCCTAGTCAAACGGACTGTGCTTGTAAAACTGCTACTGACTGCGCAACTGACTCCTTTATCTTGGCAGCTGTCAGGGCTATGTTTTATGGTTTGTTATTGGAAAACTCCTCTGGTAAGTTAATGAGGCCAACATCATATGGTTGTACCTGCTCCTGGGCCTGTGGTAGCCAAGTTGTATTTGTTTATAATTCTAAAACTTTTAATTTTAATAACAAATCTCCACATAAGTTTTCTGAAGTTATATGATCCAAATTGTCTCCTTCCCTACTTCCCTCCCTGCTCCTGGAGTTGACAAGCAATTCAATCTGGGTTATACATGTATGATCATGCAAAACATTTCCATATTATTCATTTTTTGTAAATGAATAGTCTTATAAAACCAAAACCCCCACATACCAAAACAAAAATAAACAAGTGATAAATCATATTTTCATCAGCATTTTTACTCCTGCAACAGTTTTTTCTCTGGAAGTGGATGGTATTCTTTGTCATAAGTCTTTTGGGATTGTTCTGGATTGTATTGCTATTAGTAGCAAAGTCTATAACATCTGATTGTTCCACAATATTGCTCTTCCTATGTATACTGTATTTCTGCATATAACGTATAGCTGTATTTCAGGACCTACCAACTTAAGGCAACCATCTCATCAATGTGTGCTCAAAGGTGCATCACTAAAGAAAAAGCAGAATGTTCTTGAGGAACTTCCTGAGTAGAGTAGGTTAGCCTAGATGAGATGTGGTGATCAATCAGAGCCAACCCTTCAAACTGCACGCAAAGAGAATTATAATCTCTTTGTCTGTCAGGGAAAATTAGATTTTATATCTCACAGTTATTTTCTACAAAAAAATTTTTGGGTCTTTCATTTTGTGATGCCACTTGGAAAATATTTGTTTTCAGATCACAAAAAAACCCATGTCTTATGAACATTCTTCTATTGGCACTAGTAAATTTTTTTTTCCTCTATCAAAGGACACATTCAATTTATATCATCTCAGATAAAATATCCATTAAAAGCACATGTAATGGGGGTGTGTGTCTCTCATTGTTGCTCAAAAAGAGGCCTCGAATAGTCCCAAAGTACCTGTTTTGCAGCTTTCTTTGCCTCATGTTTTCTCTGATTTTTAAGAGCTGTTTTAGACAATGGCTTGTCATTTCCTGAATGTTTCATATTCTGTGGTGGCTCCTCCTCATGCTATGGAAAACACAAAACAACAATTATGAAAAATGCACTCCATGGATTTAGTCATACAGAATAACTAAGGAGACATCTTCCTACATAGGACATTTTATCACATTTAATTTTTTGGACTACAAAGACGTCTGCTAAAAAGCTTGCTGTCCCTTTATTGTGACATGGAGGCCACCCTAGGTTCTTTGAGGCAGGCTTTGCCAACAAAAGAATCTTCATGTAAGGGCCCAACAAAGTTCCCAGTAGCTCATGTGCCATCAGAGGTGGCCTTCAAGGGACGGTATTCATGGCTAGCACATCTTTCCAAACTGCATGAGGCATGTCAGGATGGAAATCTATGTGGATGCAAAATGTAGTCACAATGACAAAAATCAGAGGTCCTTTTGGAGCAGGAAGTACTAACAAACATTTTGAAACTTATCAGTAGGTAAAATATTTCAAATGTAAGAATGAATTTAATTAGGCCGTTCATCAAAGCTAGCACATGATATCTCTCAGCTACATGAAAGCCGGCAGGATTAACTTCCTTTTGTGCAACAATAGGGTTTTTCTTAGTAATTCTGTGACATCTGATTCTTATGAAATTAGAGACCAGGAATAACTTCCAGGGAGGCCTTTTCTGGTTGCTATGAACTTGAATTATCCAAGATGCTTATTTTCTTTGCTTAAAAATTAGCTCATTTACTTGCTTTCTGTGTCAAATCTGAGGTTAGAAGGCTATCAATGAAAACTCTAAGGGTCATCCAGGAAGGGAGGGAGTAAAGTTCAGGTTCACTTACTAATTACATTTGAATTTAATTGAGATGAATCTAGCAGCTGCTGTTTGTATTACAAAGATGCTTCAGGAAGCTAAAAACTGATTCATGTGCTCTCACTGGGGATTGGCTCCCACTTACACTACCAAGCACATGCGCCACATTCCACATTCCAGGTGAGGAATAGTTTGCATCTGGTCTTGTGAGGTCTCTAAAATGCTATGAAATCTATGGCATACCTTGAGCCTGCCCTTGCCTCTTTGCACTCTCTTCCACATACACACTTACTTTTTTCTTTATTTTTAAGGTAAGTTGTAACACCAGTGGGGTTAAGCTTCTACCACATTCTGCAACTACAATCACCATCATCATTCACATTTATAGGGTGCTTTAAGGATTTTTAAAGAACGTTCTTCACAGCAATCTTGTGAGGTAAGAAGCAGCATCAATACTACCATCCTGATTCGATAGATGGCAGAACTGTGGCTCCCAACCCCAGGCCCCTCTACGGCTCTATTCCACTGCTTCTGCAAATACGGTTCTAGTTCAAATAAAACTTAAGAAAATGCTGAATGCCAAAAATCCAAGAATGGGGTCAAAGTAATAGGAGCCATCTTAAAGCTATTTATAAAAGGTAACACCATTTTGGAAGGTTTATCAGCTCTTTCAGGTCACCAGAATGTCATTTGCTATTATACTGAGAATATACTTCTCTTTAGGCATATGAAAAACAAACTTACCTGATGGTTAAATTATAACAGACATTTATAAAGCAAGCAGACTACTTGTGCTTCTTTTGTATATCATAATAAAAAGGACATGGACATTTGTGCACATTAGGGTCTAAGTACTTCATTATTTGAGAATTTTTTGCATTATAAGAGATTATGGAATTTCTTTCCACAATGAGCTCTGAGTCTATTTAAAATTATTCAACTTAGGGAAAAAATGGACTTGGATGATCTTAAAGGAACACATCCATTTTCTAAAGCTCTATATTATGGCCTGGTGGCCTAATAAAGTCACTTCAAGGTGGTCTAACTTAGAATTAGTGTGAACTTTGAACTTGGGAACCCACACATATAACGCAGTCTCCTTTCATTAAGTGCTCCTTCCAAAATGACAGGCCCCTTAAAAATCTAAGGAGGGGCATCTTGAGTTTTTAGCTTCCTTAAATACTTTTACAGTTTAACAAAATATGAGCCTGGGGAAAAAAAAATCTACCAATTTGATTCCATTAATTCAATCACCATTTTATTAAGCGAGGTGTTGGTGCTGGGCGCTAGAGATGAAAAAGGAAAAGCCCCTCCTCTCCGGATGATAAGTAGGGGAAATGAGGTATGTTCACAAAAATATGTAGTCCACCTCCGAATGGGAAAGGCATGTAGAAGAGTTAACACTGAGAAGCAGAAGAGGCTAACTGAGGACAGGGTTCTATGAGATTTGTTCTAGAAGGTTTACTGAGAGGCTTGAAGGTAATGTCATTTGCTAAATACTTTCTATGTGCAAGATGAGAAACAAGGATCCAGCCACCTGCAAGACTTCCTACCTTTCATTATCTCATGTGATTCTCCAAGATTCAGAAGGTGACACTATATGACACTTCTTTTCCCCATGGTAAGGGAATTAATTACAACAAAGATGGGGCAATAACAGAACTAACTCACAGCAACTACTAAGATAGAATCTGTTCTTTCTTAGGTTAAACAGAAATATGAGAAAGAATAATACATTTTAAGCCTTACTGTCACTTACAAATGATATAATTCAAATTCTTCCTAAGAAGTTCAGAAGGTGAAAGAACACAGTTATTTGATAATGGGGCAAGGATATCTTTAAAAAGCTACTTTCTGGGGGGCAGCTGGATAGCTCAGTGGATTGAGAGCCAGGCCTAGAGATGGGAGGTCCTAGGTTCAAATCTGGCCTCACACACTTCCCAGCTGTGTGACCCTGGGCAAGTCACTTGACCCCCATTGCCTAGCCCTTACCACTCATCTGCCTTGGAGCCAATACCCAGTATTGACTCCAAGATGGAAGGTAAGGGTTTAAAAAAAAAAAAAAGCTACTTTCTGGCATTTCTCTTCTTAGTTGAGGTATCTGTTTCAATGTCACCCTTAAAAAAATAATAATGTCACCCTTTATTATTATGGTGGGCAATAAGATCCCTAAGTATTCAGCCATGATTACTGATGTTCATGGATGCTTATGGAAACAAAATATTTAAACCGAACAGTAAGAGTCTCAGGGGAAAAAGAATCTCAGAATCTAAAAACTGGAGAGGCTCTAGTCCAACCCATACATGCAAGGAATCACCATCCTGACACATCTGACAGGTGGTTATCTAAATATCACTTCAAGACCGCTAAGAGAACCCATCATTTCTCTAAGGCAGGACATGACACTTTTGGACAGCTTCAACTGTCATCTCTTTGTAATTTTTACACTTAGTTCTAGTTCCATCTTTTGGGGCCAGTTAAGTTGAATTATGTCATCAAGAAGCATTTAGGAAACACACAAGCCTAATCCCTCCTTGCTCATAACTTACCAGTTTGGAGCTGGTAATAGGTTTGTTTCTTAAGGCTGGTGGTCTGTAAGCCTCTGCAACCTTAGGCTCCTTCTCTGGCACTTCACTTGGTACTGCTTGGTAAGTTACTGCTTTTGCTGGAAATACTCCATCCAAAAATGGCTGCCAAGACACTTGCCATATTTCTGCATTTGATGGGACGTCATACTTGTGTAGAATTGAGCCAGTGTAATGCCAAATCTTGTATCCATTACTAACACGTAACCTTGGAGCACACGTAGCAGTTACAATATGCTCTCCATCTGGACACCAGGCAAAGTACGTAGAATCTGAAGCCACTGGTTTGGAAATAAGTTTGTAGTTCTTAACATCCCACACTTCCATCTGTCCCCGGAGATTTCCGAACCCAGCAAGTACTAATATATGTCCGTGAGGGCTGTAGTAGGCTGCATTTCGAGGACCAGTCCCAAAGTCAAACACAGGATCACATTTCAAATTGAAAATTGTGGCTTTGGCAGGCATAAAACCATAAACAGCACAAAATTCAGTGGAACTAGAATTCCAGACTACATCATATATGGGTCCATTTTTTGCTAGAAGGAGAATACAAAACCCAAGTTATTAATAAATTCATACTGATAAAAATCCCCAAAGAGCTAGTTTAAAACATTCCAGCTGGCAAAGTTTCTTGAATATGCTTTAGAATGTTGCTCAGGAGAGAAAGTGCTAAACTACAAAGTCTAAAATTGTATTCACTCAATTGCTGTAGGTACTATTGGCAATGAAAGGCAGTGCCACACTAGTGGCTGGCAAGCTAGCCTGAAAGTCAGAAGATCTGGGCTCTCACTTCTGACAGTCAGTTATCACCTGACACAAAATGGTAGCTGGACCCTTGGACAGGTCACTTAAACTCATCTCTTATTGAGCATGTATGGATTTGCAATGGAAGGAATTTCCTCACTAATGAAATCACAGGCCCAGAAAGCAAATACAAACACATACACATGGACACTCACTCTTTCTCTCAACAATTCCTCTCACAGGGGCTATATGATCTTAAATGCTTCAAACTCTAGTAATGTGGTCAACATCGGTAGTCATAGAAAGTCACCATGCTATTTGTGTAAATAATTTAAAATATAAAGGTAAGTTGCTTTCTAGTTAAATTTAAAATACTCATTAGATTCTGCTTAAGTCTACAGAAGGGAAAGCATACCAAAATAACAAACCCGTTACCTATTACTATTTGGAAAATCAAGTGAGAAAATGTATGTAAAGTACTTTAAGAAGCTTAAATCACTATATAAGTAGTGCCCATTATTATTAATGAATGATGAAAGTATAGCTCCCAGGCAGACTGTCAGTTTAGTCCACTGTACATTCAGATCCCCACTCATACAGAAACTACCATCAGGCTCTGAAGGGTAAGTCCACTGGAGAGGCAAAGGGACTCAATGGCCTGACCCAAATCCTAATGGTCTCTTCTTCCCAATGATATGCATTAAGTTCCCTGGGCCTCAACACTTGTCCCTTATAGCTAAACTCTCCTGTCTAAGATTTCTCCCCATTAGAAAGTAAGCTCTTTGTTTTCTACTTGAAACTCCACAACCTGGCATAAGGCTTGGCATATTACAAACATTTTAAAAGTACTTTTCCATTTTATTCTAGTCTTACTAGTTTAACCTGCCTTTATAACAAACTACAAATAGCTGCTTTTCAAACTAATTCCTTTACCTGGTTAGCAACATAATGATCAGTTTCAAGTTCCTGATCTCCTAGCAAGGAGTTGGTAAGGCCCAGTTTCAAATTTCTGATGTCAACCTAATCAATGCTTGGAAATTATTTTACTTTGTTTAAATGAAAAGGGGGGAAGTGAAGAAGAGTTCTTATTTATTTCTTTGATAACTTAAGGATCCATGACTTCATTAGTGTGGGTATTCCCTACATTGAAACAGATGACAACCATCTGTAAATAACTTGGTCAACAACTGCCTTTGAGCCCTGTAAAAATGGAGACTTGAATCCAGGACTTCAATCCCCAGAAGTCCTTGCTCCACTTCCCCAGAATGCTTTGTAATTTCACTGAATTCTCACCTGGGCTGAGAGCAAATTATGATATAAAGGGTCTCCGCCGTAGGAGGGCTCTCTTCTCTTCCTGTCTCCGCTGGCAAACAGACGTCCCTCATAATGTGAGTGAAATTGAATTAGGCCTCTCAGCCCACCTAGCACATGCCTTTCTTACTTGTATATTCTTAAGTTCTTAATCTTAAATAAACCTCTAAAAATATAATACTCCTTGTAGAGAGAAGCTAATTTCTACCTGCCTCAGTTTCCCTAAAACTTTAACTGTTACAGCCCTAGGTCAAAAGCTTTAAGCCACCCTAGTGATAAGCAATAATTCCACACTTAGCTAGTCTGGCCTTCATCAAGCAGAAGCTCTGCTTTGGCAAGACATTATGGTAATGAAATCACCTTTAAAAAAAAAATAAAGGTTTATATTAATTTAAGGTCGCCAAGGAATTCACTTATGAAATTCCTAAATGAATACTCAAGTCAGTATGGAGTTTTATGGTGGTTTAATTACAATGGGAGTAAGAAAGAAGGAGAGGGAGAGAAGGAAAGAAGGGGAAAGGGAAAAAGGTTAACTCAACCTTCTGGCAGAGCCAGAGGGAGCTTAGGCCTGGAAGGCCAAGGTAGAGAAGGGAATCAGTCCTTCACTCATGTGACCGATCTGAAGGAAAGCTGCCTGCGGGCCTCCTCCTTGCTCGAGCTCCTAGAACGAACTGGCGCCTAGCCCTATCCACAGGAAGTGAGTGATCACCAGAGGCTGTTCTCTGCCTCACTTCCTGTGCCTCACACGTGCCAATGGTGGCTCATGCTTGGCTTGGGACAGCCCAGGTGGGCAGTTAGTTATTTCTGATTTGCCATTGACTAGCACATGCCCGTGTAGTGTGGGTGTGCACAATTTTGGGTGCTAGACCAAGCAAGATGGAGATTTAAAAATCACCACATGCAACCACAGGCTCTCAGGGTCCATTTTAAAACACTGAAAATACTTATTTACCATTACTAGGTTAAGAGTTTCCCTTTACATCCAGTAGATGGCACTCTACCAAAGGGCTAGAGTTGAGAACTTACGTAATTGCACCACAGCACTTTCTCCATTGGTTGCAATGTAGTGTAGGGTTTGTTCTCCATAATAAGAAGCTCCTGTCTTGTCAACATCTGTACTAGCAATTACTAGCACAGCAGTGGCTATAAAATTAAGAAGTTTAAATTAATTGAAAACTGCAAACCAATCTAGAACAATCAGTAAAACTCCAACTGGAGTTAATGGAAACCATATCTGATTCTGCTTTAGGGAAGCACAGGTTATTAACAAAAGGAAATAGATAAACTGCCAAATAAAAAGGGATGAAGCAGGCCAATGTACCTTTTTTGTTCCACAGCATTGTCACCTTATCAGCCTTAAAGAAGCTTTTGTTGGCCAGCACAGCATGAGGCCCATTAAAATTGGGGTACTGGTACAGTCTCACAAATGATGGGGCTCCCTTGCTGCCAGGAACGTAGACAGCCACCTGAGTCAACACAAGGACCAAACCATTTCTTTTTAAACTCTAAAACTTGCGACAGATCATAGGCCTTGGAAAGTTGTGATGTTAGTAAATAGAATAGGCACCTTGCATGGTTGGGGTCCTGGTGATAACACAAAATCACTAATTTTCTGTAAATGGAGTTTGTTTGCAATTGTACCTGAAAAATCATAATTGGGATTAGGTTAAAAACAAAATAAACTTTTTAAGCTCCCCATTTTAAAATAAAATATTATTTTATAAATGCTAAAGCTACTTAAATGAAATCTCTCTACTTCACAATTTTAAAACTAATTCTTTATAAGAATTAAATATATCCTAAATTGTAAATTTGCCATGTTAACATGGCCCAAAAATTATACTGCTCTGACATTAATTTAAGAACTTTATCTGTGCATCTGTAATGTCAAACTAATTCAGAAGGAAAGCGAAGTAGTAAAAGAAAGCATATTTGAGATCCCACACCTGCTTGTCATTTTTCCTGTAACACAAATTGCTAATTTCTATTTTACTTCAGTAGGTCTCAAGTGGTCATATTTCATTAGTTCTTCTCAAAAGGGAGTCTTTCAAACTGGTGAATTTGAATTCTAGTTAATTAAAAAAATTAACAAAAAGAAAATAATATGGAGGACTTTATGTTAAGAAGAACTTTGGTGATAGAACAAAATTGTCTTAGTGTGTTATGCATTATAAGATATTATTTAAGTGTTTCCATACCAAAGTTGTTGTTTTCAAAGAAGTGAACTTCATTGTTAACATTTCTGGCACAAATACTTTCATCATCTGCCCAAGATGGACACCTATATTTAAAAGAAATAATAACATCAAAACCAATAAAATTATGAAAAAATGCAACATTCAAATGACATTTCAAATCTGAGGTTTTCACAATGCTGATCAATATTCATTAAATGAAAAAAGTCCAGACATAATTTAATTACAAAAGCTAGTTATTACTGATGGCAACTTGGTCTGCATTAAGCTCTTGTTTCTTCAATTCAATTACTGTAACAAAAAGTATATATTACTGTACATTCTAAACAACGCAACCCAGAATTCCTTCTGGCAAAACACTATTTTGAAAGTCAAAACCACAAGATACTATAATTTTAAAAGAATACAACATTTTTACATTCCTTTTAAAAAAACTAAGAGGCTTAATTTTTTTTTACCAGTTCTGCATCTTTTTCTGGATGAAAGACTTTAAACATTTTCCAGTTTTCACATCATAAAGTTGTAGATTAGGTACTCCTGAAGTGCCATCTTTAGAAGCTGGAACAAAAAATATATTTTCAAAATAGTAATTTCCAGATATGAGTTATGAGCCTCCCTCCACTCATTACTGCAATTCCAAAATGAACTTATAAAGAAGCTTACTTTGACCAGCACTATTCAGATGAATTCAAAAGGTTGACCTAGAGCAATTTAATTTTTCCTCCAATTTCAGCGCTTCTTATTTAACCCTGGCTTCAACTGCCCACTATTAAAGTTACTATTAGATTCTCCCCCTTGGGTGTGACAAATATTTCAGAGTCAGTGCCTTCTGTTTTCATACTTCGATAAGACTATTATAGAAATTTCTGGTTTAACAAGTTTAACTCATCTCTTGCTGGTAAACTGATTAGATCTTGTATTGTGAAAGCTTGGTTTTATAATCATGGAAAAATGTTTGTCTTCCCTTGATCATAGTTGGTTTAATATTTTCCTTTCTCCGTCTTCCAAACTTTGATGGATCGGTGATCACACTGACACAAACACTACTCCAACTACAGATCACAACCCCCCTACAACTTTTCAGTCTGTGATTTATTAATCTATACTCTCCCATAGAAATTTCTGTAGAAATTCCTGTCACATGTTTGCTTGATGTGTCAGGTAACTAGTCAGGTATGGCAACTCAGTTTTCTATACCCAGCAGGAGTATCTCCATTACCTTCAGACAATTCTGACTCTTTGAAAACTGTGGTGTTCTGGGCAGCTGTGGGGCACAATGGATAGGGCAGTGGACCTGGGGTCAAGAAGACTTGAATTCAAATCCTGCCTCAGACACTTCCTAGCTTTCTGGTCCCGGGCAAGTCAATGAATATCTTTCCACCTGATTCTTCAACTGTCAAGTGGAGATAAATAACAGCTTGTCTCTCCCATGGTAGGAGTGAGGATTAAATCAGATCACATGTGTTAATAACGCTTGGGTTCAAAGCCACAAATGCCACTGGCAGAGACTAGTATTAAAAAGATGGATTTGGGGGTCAGGGAGCAGTGTCTGCCTTCCTCAATCAAAGATGATGTTCAAATGCTTTTACCTAGTTCCTAGTTTTACCTGTTTCAAAATATTTGTATTCTGATAATAAGACTATTAGAATAAAAAATGGTAGGGTAGCTAGCTAGGCAGCTCAGTGGATAGAGCGAGCACCAGGCCTGGAGTCAGGAGAACTTGGGTTCAAATTTGGTCTCAAACACTTCCTAGCTGTGTAACCCTGGGCAAGTCACTTAACCCCAAATGCTTAGTCCTTGCCCTTCTGTCTTGAGGTGTTACAAAGACCAGAAGTAAGGGTTTAAAAAAAACTGACCACCAGAACACATTATATTGAAGTGAAATGTTATTTTCTAATAGATTTCTGCTATTAGTCACTAATACTTTAATATTTAGCTAAAATAAAAACACTGAACTTTCACATTGTGCATCATCCAACATCTATTAATGCAACTAAAAACTTCCCCCAGATTCTAAAAATTACTTCTATCAGGGCTGAGCCCTTAAGTTTTATATTTACTATGTTATGTGTATTCTACTATGATATTAAAGTCTTAATTATCCTTAGGCTTTAGATAATTCAATAGCATACAAGTTTCAAGTTTTTAAAATCTATACATTTTCACTCAATTCAACTTATCAGTGTTATCAGAATTTTTTACAGATAGTTAAATACTCACTTGTGTAAGGCTGCCATATTGCTAGGACACTATTTTTTGGTGAAAATTCAAGGCAAACTGCTTTTGGAAGATTGAAGGAATGCAGCAACTCATTGTCAGCAACATTTACAAGATTTACCCTGGAAGCAAAAGAAATTGTTTTAAAAGTCATTATACTATTTTAGAATAACCAACAATATAATAAATGTGATATATTCCATCATGTGCAGATAACTGCAAAAGGTTCATTAAGACAAAAGCAAATTTTCATAATTTTACTAGCAATTTATAATTTTAAAAATGTTTCCTTAATACTAATCCTGTTAATGCAACTATTTTCTCTACCCTCTATAAATACTGGGTCAAATTATTCCAACTGGAGAACATTTGTTCACAACTTTCAATGGGTCTTCACCAGCAAACCGCCAAACTCCTGCCCACTATATTCTCTACTTCTAGAATAGGTATTTTCTACCTGAACTTGCCAATCAGGCAGACTTATGGAATGGGAAGCAACAGTGACTAGTTAGCCAGAGAGAGTGGAAGAAGACTTCTGTCTATTTGGGTTTTTCTATTTAAACCCTTACCTTCTGCATTAGTAACAATTCTAAGAAAGAGTGGCAAGGGCTTAACGTGTTAAGTGATTTGCCTAGGGCCATACAACTAGGAAATATTTCAGGCAGATTTGAACCCAGATTCTCCTGACTCCAGGACTGGCTCTATCCTCTGTGTTACCTAGATGCCCCAAGTGCTGTCTATTTGTGAGATGCAATATAAACAGATAGAAGTGGAGACATGTCTGTTAAAAGGCAAGAATATGATGATGGCAGAGGCTGGAAACTGGAAAGTATAACTCAGTTAAAAACAAGTAGTAAGTAAGGTATGAGAGTGGAAGGCAACAACATAGTAACGAAACTCAGAAAATTACAAGAATTGATTTTTTAAATGGGATAATCATTAGTTATTATTATTATTATTAAAAAATTAAGAATTATGGTATACTGTTTTTCTCTTAACAAAATATTTTTATGCCAAATCAGTTTCCCAACATCACATTTTATGTAATAAGGCTTCAATACTGCCTTCTGAATCACTTAGAAAGTATACCATGACAAATTTCATGACTGACCATGAAGCATGTGTTTTAAATTACAGTGTGTACATTTTTTAAAATGCAAAGCAATAACTTAAGACAATTTTTTTCAATTTCCTTACAGGCAAATAATTTATCAAATTAACTTCCCTCCCTTCACTCCTAATTTTTGGTGTTAAGATCTGAACTATTAACAAATATAGTGGTTGTAATAACTTTGGAGATTTGGTAGGAAGGCTTTATGAAAGATGGCTTCTATTTCCAATATGACTTCAACTATGCAAACAAGGTACATTTTGTATCTCCAACAAAAAGAAAGGTGAAAACATTAACTGCACACCATGTACTTACTTTTCTCCATTACACCAAGCAAACAGGCTTCCATCCTTACTAAAGGCATAGACTTTGCAATTTTTCCCTGATTCCCTGAAAACAATAATACAAAGTTAGTATTCAAAGGTAATAAAGACTTAGCTTTTATAATAAACTACTGCCATAAGATAATCCAAGAGTTAAATAAATACAATTGATTAAACTTTTTGGGAAAAGGGTATTACATTAGGCAAAAATTAAAAGGTCTGTTTCTAAAGTACAATCTAAAATTAAATTGTAAAAGCATAGAACCATTATTTTACAAATAGAAGCCTAGAAAAGTTAGAACCCCGATCCCAAGCCTGCCTGCCTCCCTCTCTCTCTCTCTCTCTCTCTCTCTCTCTCTCTCTCTCTCTCTCAATGCAACATTCTAGGAAGGTGATATATAAATACGCACATGCACACACTGATAGTGTGAAGCCTTCTAACTGGCTGGCCTGCCTCAAAGTCTCTTTCTGTTCCAGTCTCTTCTCTCAGTCACCAGTGTGACTTTCCTACAGTGCAAGTCTCACCAAATTCCCCCTCAAAACTCAGTAAACTCCAGTGGTGACCTAATATCTAGGATCACCTATAAAGGCCCAGTGCACCTTGCCCCACCCTTCTGAGATGTAAGCTTCCACTTCCCAGTAAGTGCTCTGGAGAAGTCATATTGGAAATAGAAGCCATCTTTCATAAAGCCTTCCTACCTTAACCTACCTCCTTATCTTCTTATCTTACATCTCTGAGCCCTTCTCTCTACTCCTAGCCATCACCTGTGTAGCCATCACTCTTATCACCTCTTATCTGGATTAGCACCACAATCTCCTGACTAGTCAGTTTCTTCTGCCTTGAATCTCTCACTACTCCAGCAGATCTTCTGTTCTGTTACCAAAGTGACTGCTTACCATGCCACTTCTCTATTCAACCAATGGCAGTGGTTCCCTATTACCTCTGGGCTAAAACAGAAGTACTTCTAAGTAACCTTTAAAGCCTTCCATATATAGCCTGGCCCCCCTACCTCTCTGGCTTTACTAACCATTTTCTCCTCCTCTGGTCCTCTGAGATCTAACTAAGTTGGGCCCCTCTCGGCTCAGAATCTTTGGGCTGAAATACATGCCTTCCTCTGCTCGGTCTCAAAATGATGACTCAAGTATTAACCCTACACAAAACTTTCCAGATCTCACCCCCATAAGTTACCTCGTTAACACTTTGTTTAGGCTGCACACACCACTAGATATATCATTTCCTTTCCTGTCAGAATGACGGATTATGCTTGTTGCATTTGTATCACACATTATTACATTGTACTTGTGTACCCAGTGCCTGGCACACAGTAGCTGCTATCTTAAGTGCTCATTGAACGAAGGTTAGCATGCATGAATTCTTCTTAGTGGCTGGATACTCTCTCCTAGTGATTACTGCTACTTTCCTAGATATTTTAAAATTTTCTACTTAATATGACATTCTAAATTTTTCTCTGGGATTGATGATATCAAGGTGTGGTTTCCAGAGCCAAACTTTTCTCTCCCTTTATAAAAATCAAAACAGTATTTATATGTGTACAATATTCTGCAACCACTTCCATGACCCATAATTTTTCAAGGATTTCCAGAAGTGGTTTTACAAGTGTTTTCAATGCTTTGGAATATCATTTATCTAGTCCTGGAGACTTACTCTCAAATTAAATTGGCTGGATACCCTCTATTGCCTCACCTATTTTGGAATTGAATTCCCTCTTTAACTATATTTGTTTTGTATTTTCTATTCTGAAGATCCTTCTCTAAGGCAGAGATGACGGAAGAGAATCCAACTTTTTCTCTGATCTCAGAACTTTGACCCAAGTGGATGGAGCTTCTGTTTTAAAAATGGCTTAAAAAGACCTATAATAGAATGTACTACTTTTTATATGGCTCAAAAAATATTGTTATATGGAAATAGGTTCTGATCAAAGACACATGTAATACCCAGCGGAATTGCACATGGGCTACAGGAAGGGTGGGGATAGGGGAGGGATGGGTAGAATATGATTCTTGTAACCAAGAAATAATGTTCTAAATTGACTAAATAAAATTTAAAATTTAATAAATTTAAAATTAAATTTAAAAAACATTGTTGTATGATTTTAGGAAAATTCATTATTCTGAAAGATACTGACTGACTGGGAAAACCAGGCATGTGTGAGTTTCATAAAATTATTTTATCTCGAAATATAAATTTCTCTTTTTTCACAAAGTGACTTCACTGATATGGGGAATTCCTAGATGAAGAAATTCTTTCCACTAATGTCAGGTGGTGCTTCCTCTACAAGTAATGTTTTAAGAGTTGTCAAGAGCCCTGGAAGGCCACATGACCTGCTGGGGGTCACCCAGCAAGAGTCAGAATCAGGACTCTACTCCAAGCCCCCTCCTGGCTTCAAGGCCAGCCCTTTCCCCACTACACCATAGTTGTCTCCATTTTTCTCACATAAAATACTGAAATGGAAAACACCACCCCTAATTAACAATAACTTTCAAGAATATAAATCATACCTTAGAAACACTGTGTTTTCTGTAAAATTTGGTGGCCCATTTACCATGTAAAGCCCCTCTGATCCTCGGACTAGAGAAGAAAAATAAAAGATGATTATTGCATTGTAATTTAACCATTCATAGGAGAGGGGCAGTTGGGTGGCCCAATGGATTGAGAATCAGGCCTAGAGACAGGAGGTCCTGGGTTCAGATCTAGCTTCAGACACTTCCTGACTGTGACCCTGGGCAAGACACTTAACTTCCATTACCTAGCCCTTACTACTCTTTTGCCTTGGAAACATTACTTAGTATTGATTCTAAGAAGACACTGAGGAGTTTTTTAAAAAGGTTGTCAAAAAGCCAGTACTCCAAACTAGGTTGTACCCTTTCAATGTGACTAGGCCAAATTCCCCATCTGCATCTGCAAATGAAATGAACCTCCCAGAGATGTAGTGAGAATCAAAGCAAAAAAAAAAAAGGACAGGTCGAATCTTGCAGTTTCCAAAGACTTTCACAGACTTTAAGGTGGTACCTTAGAGACCAACGGTAAAGTCGGCTAGAGGTGATGGACTACAAGTATGGAATGGGGAATACGTTTAAAGTTATGGCCACTATGTCTACTGGTTTGGGTTGACTGTATCTATTTGAAATGATCAAAACCGATTCTGTATCATTTTTTATTGATACTATTTACATTTAATTGATTTTGACCCATAACTGCTTAAATCATGGCTTTCTGTCTGAATTTGGTTCAAAAACCAGCAGGCCTGCAATGAGTTAAGTTTAGATCCTCCTGCCAATCACTGTTCTATTCTTATATCTAGGAAAGCTATCCTTGAGGGATGCAAGTAGACACCAGAGAGTCTAAGCAGTATCTACATGCCACCAAACTATCCTTCAAGGATTTGGTCTACTATCTCTAACCTTTCAAGTGACTCAAATGATAAACATTTCTAAGTCACAGAAGGAAAAGGGTGTGTGTGTGAGGAGGGTAGCGAGCCCCTCATTCCCTCCAACCAATCATATTGCTCACCATGCCTCAGCTATCACATTCTTCTTTTTTTTAAACCCTTACCTTCCATCTTGGAATCAATACTGGGTATTGGCTCCAAGGCAGAAGAGTGGTAAGGGCTAGGCAATAGGGGTCAAGTGACTTGCCCAGGGTCACACAGCTGGGAAGTGTCTGAAGCCAGATTTGAACCTAGGACCTCCCATCTCTAGGCCTGTCTCTCAGTCCACTGAGCTACCAGCTGCCCCCAACCAAGCACACTTATTTTATGGAAATTACCTTACTTTATGTCTTATCTGATTTTAATGATTAGAAATTATTGTTACATTCTAATGGGAAAGACAACACACATGTGTATATATACATATGAAGATGATACAAGAAAATCTTATGAGGAGAAGGAATTGGAGGAACTGGGAGGCTTTCTACAGAAGGTGGCACTTGAGCTGAATCCTAATGGAAGCCAAGAATTCTAGAGTTGGAGGCGAGGAGAAAAGCAGTCTTGATATGGGAGAGTAGGAACAACAAGTGCCAAGGCATGAAGACAGGAGATGGGAGTGCCATGTGTGAGGAACAGCCATTAGAAAGATGGGAAAAGGTCAGGTTGTGAAGAGTTATAAAAGCCAGCGAGTAGTGAACTAGTCACATTATAGGATTTCCTATAAAATCCTGGCCTCAGGAAATTCAATGTGATGGTTGTATGGATATAGTAATATTTTCAAGTCACATTGGAGAGAGAAGACTTACACTCTAATAACATCCTAGTAACTACTTAGTGTAGGGAGGTCATGATAGAAGGCAAAAATAGCTTTCTATATTCACTCACCCTTTTCCCAGAAAGAACGTAGTATCTATACTGGAAATAACACTATCCTGGGAATCAGAAAACTTAGCTTGAAGGCCTGGCACTAAGTTGTGTGACTGTGGCCAACCATAAGTTGTTTCTGAGTCTGGTTTTCTCATCTGTTGATGAGATTGGATTACTTATCTACTACTAAGTTTTCTTACCAAAGAGGCTTACTTAGAGAAAAAACTTAATAAACTTTCCCATGTTATTTAAATGAGTATCAATCTTACTGTTTCTGACACCCATAACTACAACCAATTTGGTCCTCCAGGTCATTTATTTAGTGGTTGTCTGCACATTCCTTGGTCAAGGAAAAGTATGTCTTGGAAAGCAAATGGAGAAAGGCAGACCGAATTATTAACTAGAGATGTGTAATCCCCTAGAGCAGGGATCCCCAAACTGTGACCCCCCTGAGGCCATATATCTATCTGGTCCCCACCGCACTTCTGGAAGGGGCACCTCTTTCATTGGTGATCAGTGAGAGGAGCACTGTAGGTGGCACTGCTGTAAAGTGCAGCATCACTCTCAATCCATTGAGCTACCCAGCTGCCCCCCAATGTGCAATCTTTAAATAAAAAACATAATGCTTCTTTTTGGTAATAGCAAGTTCATAATGAAAACTTCTATAGTTCAGAGGTCCAATTTTACCTAGAAAATACTATAGGAAAGGCATTAAAATCTCAGATTCATAACCTGGTACTGATTGGATCAAAAACAGTTTTTTTTCAAAAGACTATTAGTATAACCTAATTTTCAGATAAGGGAAATCACTAGGCTATTCTGAAGGCTAATAAACTGCTGTGTATTAATGCACATTAAAAGGTTATATTTGACTACTGTGCTCAAAGGAATAATAAGGTGGAGGAATTCCATGTGAACTGGAATGACATCCAGGAATTGATGCAGAATGAGAGGAGCAGAACCAGGAGAACATTGTACACAGAGACTGATATATTGTGGTACAATCAAATGTAATGGACTTCTCTACTAGCAGCAATGCAATGATCCAGGACAATCCAGAGGAACTTATGAGAAAGAACACTATCAGCATCCAGAAAAAAGAACTGTGGGAGTAGAAACACAGAAGAAAAACAACTGCTTGATCACATGGGTCGATGGGGATAGGATTGGGGATGTAGACTCTAAATGATCACCCTAGTAAAAAAGTATCATAATATGGAAATAGGTCTTGATCAATGACACATGTAAAACCCAGTAGAATTGCGTGTCAGCTACAGGAAGGGGTTGGGGGGAGGAGAGGGAAAGAACATGAATCTTGTAACCATGGAAAAATATTGGAAAAAAAAAAAAAGAAGAAGTTATATTCTGGGGCAGCTACATGACTGGATAGAGCCAGGCCTGGAGACAGCTGGGTCTAGATTCCAATCTGGCCTCATACACTTCCTAGCTGTGTGACCCTGAGCACATCACTTATTGCCTAGCCCTTACCAATTTTCTGCTTTGAAACCACTACACAGTTTTGATTCTAAGATGGAAGGGAAGGGTTTAAAAAGAAAAAAGAAGTTATAGTCCACTAGAAACAGAATTCATCAGCCCCCCCCCCCCCATATTTAGACTATTTTTTTTTTTAATTTTTAAAAAAACCCTTACCTTCCGTCTTGGAGTCAATACTGTGTATTGGCTCCAAGGCAGAAGAGTGGTAAGGGCTAGGCAATGGGGGTCAAGTGACTTGCCCAGGATCACACAGCTGGGAAGTGTCTGAGGCCAGATTTGAACCTAGGACCTCCCATCTCTAGGCCTAGCTCTCAATCCACTCAGCTACCCAGCTGCCCCCCCATATTTACACTATTAAAAGCTATTATTTTGTTTTGTACATCCTTATATAAAGTTAACTACCAGGATGTGCTACAAAATCACTTCAAGACAACTAAATTTCTTTTCTAGATTTCATCTAAAATTCCTTAAGTAATTCCTTTCAGTTTCTAAACATATTTACCATTTTCATACAAAACAAAGTCACAAGTCTTTCTTTACTAAGATAATAAAAAGTCTAGTTTATAATACAAAATGCTTCTCATTTTAATAGAAGTGAAAAATGTATTTTAAAAGCAACTTTAATAGCAGTCAAATATTTTGTTTAGTTAACAACTGGACTAGGAAAGATTTAAATGCCTTTGCATAATGATTATTATATATTATTAGCTTATGGTCTCTATGTTAACAAAGATTTTTAATTAAGGAATTTCCCCTAGACAAGGGAAAATAAACAATTATGTTTCATGCCATTCTACAGACCAGGAAGAAAGATTCTAGAATATACAAAGTGTTTTTGATTATATTAGTAATTAGTGTAGAGGGATTATATTTTGTAAAATAGAAGTCTTAGTTCTTACACAATTGTTACATTATACTCTACAGCTGTGGAGTATCTGTATTTTATGTAGGAAATTATTTCATCTTGTCCTAAAAATAGGCAACCACTGTTTTCAAGCAAGTTGCTAAACAAAACAAGGTTTCCTTCATATTTATGTTCTTACTCAATGCTATTGACAGTATATAAGTTTCTACTTCCTTTCTGGCCAGAGGTCCCAGGTCAGGTTTACTTTGGCCACTAACATATTTCTAGACCAGATTTTCTGGTCCCTCTAACCCAAGTAAGTTCCTAGTACGTTTACAAAAATTACTATTTTAGGTGCCACTATCTAGTAATACCAATTATATATTGCATGTTCTTAGGCAAATCAAATTCTGTGTTTCAGTTTTTCTACCCATGAAACTGTGCTAAAACAATGTCACAGTCCCTAATGGATGTTAGAATGTGATTACTCGAGAAAAGGAGAGATTCAGCTAAAGTGTTCCAAAAAAAATCTGGGGAAGCAGATCAGAAAAATGGGTCTCAAAGGAAAGAAATCAACACGTAGATACATAACAGGAGCATGTTCTAAGATAAAGAAGGCAGGAAAACCTGAGGGAAGAATGAGGAGTACAGTCAGGCTGAATTGTAGGATACAAAAAGGAGGCTACTATGATATGTAAAAGTAATTTGGAGACAAATTAAATAATTTTTATTTTATCCTCTGGGCAATAAAGAACCATTTATGGTCTCTGAGCAGAATAAAGATAAATTTGGCTACTATATGAACAACAATGTCCTGGAGAGGGGGAAGATTAGAAGCAGGAGACGACCAAACTTCTCTATGTTCTCTGCTTCCACTTCTTTTTCTTAAACTCTGACTTTTTTCTGTGTTCTTGACTTTAATTGGGATCTTTGAGACATGCTCACTTGAATGTCTTAAAAACCTAACATGTACCCCCAGAAGAAAACCAAACTAGAGATCCTAAAAATTAAGGGAGAAATTAATAAAATCGAAAGTGATAGAACTATTAAACTAATAAATAAGACTAAAAGCTGGTACTTTGAAAAAACAAACAAAAAACCTAACATGTTTAAAACCAAGATTGTTTTCCTCCCCAAACTATTCTCTAAATCTTTCTTCTCACGGTTAATAGCTTCCTTTTGCCCGTCATTTACCATGGCATGGAAACTGAAAACTGAGAGTCAACTTTGTGTCCTGAATTCAATTAAGTTATTCAGCACTTGACTGGAATGTTTGAGAGATAAAAGGTGATATTAGATATTGATAAGATAATCATCCTTACATCCACGGACCAAATCTAACCTACATAAAGTCTCCTTTTTGTTTCTACTAATCTCGTTCAGGTCTCCATTATCTCTCAACTTAAACTACTAAAACTGGCTCCTACTGGGTCCTCCAGTCCCTCCAGATTCCAAATCATCCTCAACAGTGTGGTTCTAATTGTTTCCCTGCCTATAAACCTCCACTGGCTCCCCATTAACTATAGACTAAAGTCCAATCCCCCTGGTATTCAAAGGCCATTCCTCTGCAGTCTTGTCTTCCTCTAATCTTCTTCCAAACCTTCTAAATTAGGTGACTTGTTCCTTGGTTTTCTTGCTTTGCTCATGTTGTTTTCTTTACCCCATAATGCTTTCCTTCTCCACCTGTTAAAATCTTGCCAAGCAGCTTTCAATTTAAAGGTCAAACTTAAACACCTCCCCCAAAGTAATACCTCACATTTAGTCTGGCAAAAGTTAAGCATTTATGAAACATACATATATGGATAAAAATAGGACCTGGACTAGTGATCTCATTTAGATAAGAGGATGGAAACTATCATTTCTGAGCAAAGGACTAACTAAAGAGAATATGTGTGTGTGTGTGTGTGTGTGCGCGCGCGCGCTATGTATGTCTGCCTGCTTCCCTTTGATCAAAACATTTGCTGGGAGCCTCTTATATATACTCTCTTATAGACTGAGGAAGTGAGGTTCAGAGAAGCAGTGAACTTAAGGCAAGAGGCAGACGGAGCTAGAAGGAGACAGTATATCTGAAACCCTCCTTTTGATCTCATCCATGAGGCTGTCCCTAAGCTTTCTCTTCCATGAGCCAGAACTCTCTCTATTGCTTTCATAGTACTTTGCACACATACCATCCTTCCTAGTTTCCCTAATAGTGCACAATGTACCAACTTTTTTTCCTGTTTTATTACAGAACTTTATATAGCTCCTTGAAGATTTGCAAAGTACAAAGACAAAAAGCATTGTCATTTGTTCCCTCCAACAACCCTCTGAGCTAAATATCACATCTAATGCCCTCATTTTACAGATTGATGAAATTGAAGCATATAGAGATCGACTTCCCTATGGTCACACTTGTGTTAAGTGTCAAGACCAGGCCATGTCTGACTCCAAATCCTCTCCACCATTCTGGCCTTAAGGCAGAACACTGGGTGTGGAGAAAGGGAGGTGGACCTGTACCCTTTCAGATGTCTATGCTTCCAGGGTTTTTTCCTGATTTTTGCTTTTTCATAATTATCCTAAGTCCATTCCATGGACCTCTACTTTTTCCTTCCAAATTTTATTTCTCTGTCTTCTGCAGGTCTCCCCTCAACATTCAAGTGCCCAGTTTACTATTTACTACTTCTAGCCTAGTGCTGTTAATAGCCTCTCTCAAATTAAAAAAAATTTAGAAAGGATTCATTTGTGAAAAATAAACACTGCAAACTTGGCATTAGGTATATATGGAGAGGCAGAGTGGCATACTGAGAGGTGGCCTCAAAGTCAGGGTGATCTGGGTTCAAGTCCTGCCTCTGAGACATACTATGGCAAATTCCTTAACTTTTTAGAGGTCTAGATCTGGGGTGCTACATGGGAAAGCAGTGGGCTCCCCCAGATCAAATGCAACTGGGAAATGCTTAACAAAAGAGACACCACAACAGAATGTTAATTTGTGGCTCTCTAAATCAATATAGAGGTCCTTTCTATTTGAAACTGATACTAATGCTCTAGACAACTCTCCAATACCATAGAATGCAGAGAAAGTGCTAACTGATCTGGCAGAGGCATTTCCTCTAAATCAATGAAATCACAGCTCTAGAGCTCATTCTTATCCCTCTGTACCAGGTGCTCTGGATGGAACATGAGGAAATAACATCAAGTTCTGGCCCAAAGGTTCCTTAAATTATAAGACAACATCACGAATATTCTGCCACCTGAAAACCTCCACTGAAAAAAAGTTCATGATCAAGAATCAATGCAATGTAAAAAAAGAGCAACAGATTGAGAGTCAAAGACCTCATATCTCCAGCCCATCTCAGTTACCGGACAGCTGGGTGACCTTGGGTAAATGTGGAAAGAGAAAAGAATGTGGGCCCTTCAGGCTCACTCCCCCTCCTAGGCCACAAGCTGGGTCCCACACCCACAGGTTCACATTCTTTCACTATTTCTCTACTTCAGACCCCAGTAATGTTCATTAATGTTATTCTAGATCGATAACTTCACTTTAAGAAAACCATTTTATATGATTCCATTTGACTTTCACAGCAAATCTGCCCATTTATAGCTATTATTACCCTCATTTTACACATGAAGAAACTGAAGCTGAAATAGGAGAAGTGACTTGCCCAAAAATTATAGCTAATAGCTGAGGAAGGATTGGTATCCACTCATTCAGTAATGCTTCTGTGCCTAAGACTGTGAACTATTTTTGGGCAGAGGCTGTATCTTTTCTATCACTGCATGTTCAATGAGTACATCCAGCTCAAAACACACATAGCAGGCATTTGGTAACAGTTTATGTACTTATTTAGTGCCTTAAGGTTTGTTATATGCTTTATATATATAATCTCACTTGACCCTAAAAAGTTTGTGATTTTTTTTTTAAACATAAGGAAACTAAGAAAGGTGAAATAACCTATCCAGGGTTACCTAGCCTGTATAACTTTCTTAAGTAGGATTTCAATCTTCTTGATTCTTAAGTCCAGCACTCAATAAATATTTGTCTAATAAGTTTACCTCTAGTTCCAGAATGGTATCAAAGCCTAGTGGATAGAAAGATGGCCCCCAGTCAGTTAGACTTAAGCTCAAGTTCCACCACTGATGAATATTGGCTGTGGAACCCTGCACAAATCATTTAACTTGGAAATGACTCACATATACGAGCATTTTTAAAATACAAATTACATGGCAGAAAAGTGGTAAGAGCTTATCCAAGGTCCCATTGCTAGGAAGTGTCTGAGATCACATTTGCACCCGGATCCTTTAGGGCTTTCCCGCTATGCTACTCAGATGCCCTGAACACAACTCTTTTAAGTCCTAGATCGGAAAACAAACTACATAGAGGGAATTCCCTTCACCCATGAAATCAAAGGTCTGGACCTGTTACAGTTTAACAAACCTGGGCTTCCATCTGTAATCACTGGCCCAAATGGCCCTACTTGACCAACAGTCACTGGGTATTGTTAGCAGTTACACTTCCTTCCCTATGAGTCCTGGCTCGAGGGTTAACTGTAGTCACTGGAACACACAAAGTGGACCACAAACCACGATTTTGTGCCAATGCCGGGACGGGGGTATGGGGGGGGGGAAAGGGAATCTCTTTTCTTCTCCACTCCCCAAGGTCTCCTGACTTCCTCTGAGTGTCAGCTAAACCCCACCACCATTTCCCCTAAAGTCCGGCCCAAAGTTGGCTCCTTCCCTCTGACCCGCCCCACCCCAGCCCATTCTTGTCTCTCGTCTGTAAAAAGTCAATCAAACGCGCAGGGAATCTCCGTGGGGAGCTGCCTTTTCTTTTCTCCCTTTCTGTCTAGCTGGCAGGCTAGGCCCGGAGTCCGCTAGGTTCAGGGGATCTCCCAGAGGCCACGTGTACCTACAACAGGCCCAACCCCGAGGGGCGGGGAAGGCTAGAGTAGAGTCCCAGAGCCCGACTCCGATCTCCTCCCCTCCCCACTCAGCCCCCGCCCAGCTCTGGCCCTCGGAGCATAGCTCCCGCGGGCCTCACTTCCGAGTGCCACGCGACATGTGTCTGGAAGCGGTCCCCGAGCCCCAGCAGCGGCAGCCACGCGGACAGGAGCCCCAAACCCCCAAGAATCCTCGGCCGATGTCCTAGGCAGACGCGAGCCCGCGGCTCCCGAGCCTCCCCACTGCCGAGGACCCACCTGCCAGGAGTGGCGTGGAGGGCGCCATCTTATCCCGGAAAGAGATCGCTGTCCGTCCGGTGGGCTGGGTCAGAGTTCACGCAGCCGGGGGCCAGCCCCTGCGGGACCTACACGTCCTCGCTGCCGCGGAGGCGACGACGTGGTTCTTCCGGCGCAACGGGGCGGGAGGGGGCGGGGCGGCCCCTGATAGGCTGGGGGAGGGGCGTGGGAGGCTCCGCCCCAGAGAGCCTCGCGGGCGCCTGCGCACTTCCTCGGGGCGGAGCCTGTTCAGTGCTGACGTTGGCAGCCAGACGCCTCGGATCGGTGAGGAGCCACCTCTACAAATTCCGCCCGTTTCGACCGGCTTCTCCTTTCTCCTCCGGAGCTTCGGGTGCGATCGGACGACACTCTTCTCCGGAGGCGCAGCCACTGCTGACAGCACGCGGGAGGCCTTCCTTCCCGGCCCCGGCGCGGCTCTCGCGGTGACAGCCGGAGCGCCCCACCCCCCCAGCCGCAGCGCGCACGCGCACGCGCCCAGGCTTGCCAGCGGCCGGCCGGAGCTCGTGCCCGGGACCCCCGCCTGGTGAGCGCGGCAGCGGCGGAGGCGGCGGCGGCGGCGGCGGCGGCAGCAGCAGCGGCAGCGGCGGCCCCAGCGGGGCGGGGCGTCGGAGGAGCACCAAGTCCGCAGCGAGCCAAGATGGTCGCCAAGCAGCGGATCCGTATGGCCAACGAGAAGCATAGCAAGAACATCACCCAGCGCGGCAACGTCGCCAAGACGTCGGTGAGGCCGGCGGCCGGCCCGGGCGAGCGGGCGGGGGCGGGGCGGGGGGCTGCCGGGGGGCGCCACTAACGCCGCCGCTTATCCCCTTGCAGAGGAACGCCCCCGAGGAGAAGGCGTCCGTAGGGCCCTGGCTGCTGGCGCTCTTCATCTTCGTGGTTTGTGGCTCGGGTAAGTGTCACTGGGACTGGGCCGGGGAGGTCTTACCCTCTGAGCCTCAGGGTCCTCGTTTGTAATGGAGGGAGGAGGGCCCTGTGTGGGGGCGCCGAGCGATGATGAAGGGGAAAGGGCAGCGAGGGGCTGTCACACTGGGTAACCGCCCCAAGCTTCCCTTACCTCACCTGGAAAACGGAGCGCAGTCCTGCTCTCTTACCCCACCCGCTAGCCAGGAGGACCAGCTGGCAGAGAGTTGTAGACCTTCTAGGATTGGATCAGTGCGGATTTCTACCGCCCCGGCTCGGGGAGGTTCGACGTCTAGGCAGCCCTCTTAATCCTGGGGGGACGAAGAAGTGGGGGGGGGAGGGGACTAGGGAGGGAGGAAGCTGCTGCTTCTAGTGGGTGCTTCATGCCTCTCGGATTTCTGGGAATCCTCCAAACGTCAACAAGGACAATTGGACGAAAGAGGTAGTGTGGCCTCTGTTGAATGGAGTGGTTTCTTTGGTTCCCTAAATCTCTCAGTGGCAGGTTTATTTCCTTAGCAAGAGGCAGCAGCCAAGCCCTTTTATGTAATCTAAAGATTATGAAAGATTCCGGATTGAAATTTCTATGCGTTGTAATGAGTTCCCCGCTGCACTTAGGGCTAAGCTTTAAGATGCATTTCAGTATAGGCTTACAGGACAAGCTAATGTAATTCTAAACTACATATTCCTGTATTTTTTTTTAACCCTTACCTTCCGTTTTAGAATTAATACTGTGTATTGGTTCTTAGGAAGAAGAATGATAAGGGCTAGGTAATGGGGGTTTCATGGCTTGCACAGGGTCACACAGCTAAGAAGTGTCTGAGGCCACATTTGAAGCTAGGTCTTATTCTCAATCCACTGAGCCACCTTGTTTACTCCAATTTTTTTTAATGATTTACCATCAAGTTTTTGTAGCCAAATGGCATTTTAAAATAATGGGATTTAGACCTGAAATGGGCTTTGAAAGATTCTAGGCCAACCCCCCACCACATTTTTCAGATAACTTGGCCAGAGAAAAATAGTGACTTGTCAGATGTGATACCAGTGGTAGTAAACAGCTTGGTCAGGTTTGGACAGCAGGTTCTGAGTGATCTTTATTTCCCACCACCTTTTCTAAAGTTTAAGGAACCTAAGATTTTTTTTTTTTAATAAACCCTCACCTTCCTTCTTGGAGTCAATACTGGGTATTGGCTCCAAGGCAGAAGAGTGGTAAGGGCTAGGCAATGGGGGTCAAGTGACTTGCCCAGGGTCACATAGCTGGAAAGTGTCTGAGGCCAGATTTGAACCTAGGACCTTCCATCTCTAGGACTGGCTCTCAATCTACTGAGCTACCCAGCTGCCCCCTGAACCTAAGATTTTTATGGAAATTTACTTAATAAGAACATATAATTTATAATCTCTTCCTAACTGAACTAACCTCATTCTGCATTGATAAGTGAAAGTTGAGGGTGCTTTGAGAAAAATTTGACTGCCTCCAGTGAACATAAATTGTCTTGAAGATTTGTTTTAAAGCATTATTTTAACATTTGCTTCTTCTCCTTACAGCAATTTTCCAGATTATTCAGAGTATCAGGATGGGCATGTGAAGTGACTGACCTTAAGATGTTTTCATTCTCCTGTGAATTATAACTTGAACTCATTCCTGATGTTTTGATACCCTGGTTTAAAAACAGTTCAGTAAAGCATCCTGCCTCAGAATGACTCTTCATGTCATCCTTCATGTGTCATTCCAAGGTTTCTTCACAAGTCATTCCAAGTTTTCTAGTTCATACCACAGTGCCTTGAAAAGCACCACATGTATAAAGCAATAAAATTTGATTGTTGATCTACAATCGTGGACCCGACTTATTCAGTCAAGTATAAATTCTTGTTTTATGTGATTCTGAAAACTGTATGCAGTATAGATACCTAGACTAAATCTGTATAGACAAAAAGGTCTTTGATTTTTGTTTGCCCTATGATGTATAAATGCAGTTAGTCTTAATTTAAAATTTGGAAACTGATTTTTATATAACAGCGAGGCACTTTATATTGATGTCTTGTGAATTGAAAGCACACGCATTAGGCAAATTTAGCAGTGCTGTATTATGGTGCTTATAAATGGAACACCTAGATGTAGTTAGCCTAGTTTTCTTGCAGCCTTTGGCACCTGAAAATGAAAACAATTTCAAAATGCCTACTGTAGAGGGAGATTCTTAAATCCAGAACATTTATTTTAATAAGATTATTCTTTGACTACCTTTGATTTCACATGGTTGAATAAACTAATTTAAGAGGCCATAAAAACAACCTGATGAAACATTTTGTCACCTCCTTGGTTATTGCAGTTTCTTTGAGGTGATAATACGATAGAACCTGTCAATGACTTAAGTACGTTATAAATGTCACTTGATTTATAATGTCCAGTATGAAGGGTATTCACCACAGGTTAAGATTTATAAGTTAGCCCTACTAGCTAAGCAGTTTGCTAAGGCATTGCTTGGGAAATAGGTATTATTAAAATTCCACTACTCATTTATCAGGTCATAACATGCTATTGAGTCCAGCTGTGCCTTAGACCTCATAGCATGTTGATAGCACTTTCAATACTTTAAAAAAAAAAAGGCACACCAATTAAATTAAGGTCAACTTTTAAGTCTACCTTTCCTAGATTTAAGATTAGAATTTCCCCCATGAAGATACATATATGTGAAGTTTTATTAACATCTTGTTATAAAATATGTTGGACTTAATCTTGATTATTCACCTTGAAGTTAGGGGTATGGGTATGATGCTTGACTTTAGGTTGCTATCAGTTAACTTTACCTGTAATATTGAGCGTGGGAGACGACTTAAGTTCTGTAGTTAGGACAGTTGGAAAGAACCCCGCCATTAATGGCTTTTTCTCTTTGTAGTTATAGGCAATTTATAAAACCAATGAACAAAGCCTAGGTTTGCTTATTAATGAAAATGGTGTCTGTGATAAATAGGAAATTGCATTTTACTGCTTCCTAGAGTCTCATTTGGTAACATCTGGACAAGACTATAGTGAATTATAGTGATAGGATTCTCTTAGCTAGTTCCTGATCTGTTTAATTAGAGGCAGTTAAATGAGCAATGACACTGGTAGAGAAGGTTTAACAGAGGTAAACTACTGCTTGTGTAGTTTTCAAAGACTAGGAAAACAGCTAGTAACTAGTAGTTAGCTAAGGTAGCAAGGGTTCTATCTCCTCCATTATTTTTGCCACTTCAGTTAACAACCAGGTTCCTGTCTCATCATTTGAAGAGAAATGCCTTGGTTAACCAATTCTACTACACTATAACTTTAAAAATGCAAATTTTTGCTCCAAATTTGAAGCAGGTGCCTTAATTTTGTTTTAAGTCAAACCATTCCATTGCAGTTTTCCTTGTTTTAGTATAGACAGTTGGCATCGTATTTTCCGTTTACAATGTCTTATTGACTAAATTGACTGTTAAATTGGTGTACAAATTAGTCACTTCACATCTGTAAAAAACTCCATTCCCTTTGTATTTACATGTGTAATTTACCCACTTTATGCAGTTTATATTAAGCAATTTATGCATGTTTGGTTAAATGAAAATCTTGTGCTTTGATTGGTTTGCCCCCATTAAAAATCAAAATTCCTTCAATATTTGATGCTTTTCTTAAAAGAAAAAATACAACTTCATTTAAATGTCTAGTTATTAGATAATAAAATGCTTTGTATTATGCTGTTTAGGTTAAAATGAAAACATTACTGCTGAGGCTTTGCAATCTTTGCAATACATGTAAGGAATAAGATGGAGAGTGCATAGTAATACATGTACAGTATGTTTTTTAAATTGTCTAAATGCTTTCCCCATGTAGAACTTGCCCTTCCTTCACTGTGTTTTCTTCATCTATGGAAAACATACCTTTCCTCCCATTTTCCTCCTCTCCCTTCCTGCTCTACCCCACCCCCAATCTGTATTCTCTCTAAGGATGTCAGTCAACAATACAAAATTAAATAGTTTATGAGATTATCAACATCTCATTTTCTAATTTTTAGCTGTAATAAATTTTAAGGGGATAACCACAATATTTCATTGTATGCACTTGGTTGTATATAATACACCTCAAAATAAAGTGGTTGTTGAGTAGGTTTGGAAATATTTCTCAATGTATGAAGATTTTTACTGTAATAGAATTCATTGTAACGGGTTTTGACCTGTATTAAAGGAATTTAATGTATTCAATTTTCTTGAGGGCCATGGGATCTTTAAACAGAAACTTAAGGAACTTTTATAATAATCCAGGTTATGTCCAGCTCTTGAGCTCGTTGGGTCTGACATAAGGGGTTTCTGAGCAAAAATTTTTTATATATGAGTCCTTTATTAAATTTCCTATTAAGACAGAGTTGGCTTTTAGCAGAAGCTCCCTTCAGGAGCATACTACTTGGTAAAGTGTTTCAATAGTCTGTTGCACCAATTAGTAGCAGATAGTTTTTTGCTGCAATATTACCAGAGAAGATAAAATGCGGTCCTTGAATGAAAGAAGATAAGATTCCAGTCTGTAAAATGATCAAGGACATGTGATTGAGCATGAAAAGGTAGGAAGTTCCATCATCTCCACCACTCATTAACCATTACTGGTCAAGGAAAGGATAGCAGTCATGGAAGAAGGAAATTCTTATCAGTAGGAGGTTAAAGCAGTGTGAAGTGCTTATGGATTGGTTAACTTTAAAAAAAATGTCGAATTTCCTTCAGAGGGATGAAGTAAAACCTTTTAGTGATTGAAATATGTGTGGAAGTAGCACTTTTAAGTTTAACCAAATGAACTATAAAAGACTAGAGAAATAATTTTCACCAAAGATTTGAATGTATACCATATTATAGTCTTGTTATGCTTTGGCCAGATGTCACTAGTTAAGGAAACCCCCTTTAGAACACTGAATTTTCCTGGGTGTACAACTTCCTTTTGGTATCTAACATAAGACTAAAAAAACTCCAGAAGATTTCTGTTTATTCTGTGATAAATTTATTCTACACTAGGCACTGGGCATATAGAGGCAAAAATATTTTCCCTTCCCATAAAGGGACTAGGATTTTACTGAAGGTGGCACATAAGAATATGCAAAAATGAATAGAATTTTTTAAAAAAAATTTACCTTCCAAAGTGTCAAATCTAAGAGAGCAGCAAGGGCTAGGCAATTGGGGTTAAATGATTTGTCCAGGATCATACAGCTAGGAAGTATATGAGGCCAGATTTCAACCCAAGACCTCCCCATTCCAGGCCTGTCTCTCTCCATTGTGCTACATACCTGCCCCTGAAAATGATCTTGAGGGATATTGGGAGAAGGCAGTAACAGTCTGGGGAATTGAAAAGATAAGTCAGAAAAATGGGAATTTAATTTTAGTAGGGGGGTACAATTAAGCCTGGAGGGGACAACTTGTGTAACTATAAGGAACACAAAGATGGCATATCAGATAAAGATCGTTTACCTGGACTTAAGAGTTCTTGATAATGGAAAGTAATATATGAGTCAACATAGGTTGGGAGCCTAGTTGTAAGCAACCAAAACAGGAATTTGATCACAGAGCTTGAATTCTTTGGGGGGAGGCATCTTGGAATTGGGAGGGGGCAACCATGGAAGATGGATTGGAGGAGTGGGGAGGTATTTGCAAAATCTGGGCAAGAAGTTACAGGAATGGGTAAGATGTTTCAGCAGTAGTTAAATTTATGTCTAAGTCTCAACTCTGTTTACACACACCATTTGCACACTGGACATTTTGGGAATTGGATTTTCCATAGGCATCTCAATGCAACATGCCTAAAACAATTCATTACTTTTCCTCTCAAACTTAACCCATCTTTTTCACATGCCCTGAACTCAGAGATCAGCAACTTCGTGGTCATCTAAGTTCAAAATCTCAATGAAACCAACTCCATGGGACCTCCCAACATATATCCAGTTCGTTGCTAAATCTTGCTACCTTCACAACATTTGTCTAATGGGTCATCTACTCTCCACTAATGCCATAACCAGCCCAGGTCAAGTCCTTTCACCAGTCTTCTAATTGGTTTTATTTAAAATATTTTGAATTGAAGTCCATCCCTTACACTCAAAAGTGATTTTATTCAAACTCCCAAGAACACCTTTTAACAAGGGACAAGTCCCCTGTTTGGCATTTAAACTTCACAACCAGGTTCCTCCCCACCTTTGCAGCCTTATTTCACTCCCATCTACGCAGTTTTCCAACCAGTTATGAATATCTATCCTTCGTGTCCAAGTGTGTGCTGGTAATGTTTAACCACCTCTCCAGAAAAAAGGAGGACACACACTTCTGGGTTTAATCTGTAGTACTAACATTTTCTACAATGCTTTTTCTTAAGTTTAGACAATCAACAAAACAATAAATCAAACCCTGATTTGTGGTGTTTGCTGATTTGTGAGGTAGGAATGTTCACAGTGAAAATTTAACAATTGGCTTTGGAAGAAGATTGGAGCTGGCTCCAGCACACACCTGCACCTGTCTCTATGATGGTATATGTGGAAAATCCTAGAGATACAACCAAAAGTTGAAACTATAAATTTTAGCCAAGTAGCAAGATATAAAACAAACCCACATAAATCATCAGCATTTATATATAAATTGTGTGTGTTTGTCTTACAAGAAGAGATAGAAAGAGATACTCCATTTAAAATATCCACAGATAGAATAAAATACTTGGTAGCGTACCAGCTAAAACAAACACCAAAACTACATGAACATAATAAAATACTTTTTACATAAAGATTAAATAATTGGAGAAATATTTATTGTCTGTAGGTGAGCAGGGCCAATAGAATTAAAATGACAATCCTACCTAAATTGATCTATTTATTCAATGCCATTCCAATTAAGTTACCAAAAAATTATTTTATGTTGCTAGATAAAATAATAAAATTCATTTGGAATAACGAAAGATCAATGATGTCAAATGTCAAATGAATTAATGGAAAAGATGTAAAAGAAGGAAGATCTTAAATTATATAATAAAGCAATAATTATCAAAATTATCTGGCACTGGCTAAGAAATAGAAAGGTAGATTGGTGGAACAGACAGACAAACCATAAGCAGTGACAAAAAGTATAGATCCATATTTTGGGGATAAGAATTCATTATTTGATAAAAATTACTGGGACAACTAGAAAGAAGTTTGGCAGAAACTAGGTATAGACCAATATTTTAACACCATTCACTAAGACCAAAATGGATCCACAATCAGACAGAAAAGGAGATGTAAGCACATTAGAAAAACAGGGAAAGTATTACCTATTAGATTTATGGATAGGAGAGGAATTTATGGATAAGTAAGAGATGGAGAGCACTGTACATTACAAAATGGATAATTTTGAGTACATTCAATTAAAAAGTCTGTACAAAGGAAACTAATGAAGCCAAGATTAGAAGGAAAGCAGAAAATTTGGGGAAATTTTTATAGATAATTTCTTGTATAGACATCTCATATCTAAAATACAGAGGGAACTTTGTTAAACTTATCAGAATAAAAGCCATCCCACCAACTGATAAATGGGCAAAAGATATGGACAGTTTTTAGATGAAGAAATCAAAGCAATATCTAGATATATGAAAAAAATGCTCCAAATCACCCCTGATTAGAGAAATACAAATCAAAACCATTCTGAAATATCATCTTACACCTATCAAACTGGCTAAAATGATGAGGACAAACTGACAAATGTTGGAGGAAATGTGGAAAAATTAGGGACGCTGATTATTTACTGTTGGTAGAACTGTGAACAGATGCCACCATTTTGGAGCCTAATCTGGAATTATGCCCAGAGAGTTATAAAACTGTATACCCTTATTAGCAATGCCATTGCTAGGTCAGTTTCCCAAGGAGAAGAGGGAAAAAGGAAAAGAAGCATTACGTTCCAAGATAATTATAGAAGCTTCCTTTGTGGTGGCAAAGAACTGGAAATTGAGGGGATATCCACCAACTGGGAAATGGCTGGACAAATTGTGATATATGATTACGACAGAATAGTAAGTACCGTGCTATAAGAAGCAATGAGCAGGTTAATTTTTTTTTAATCCTGTTGTCTTGGAATTTTAGAGCTGAAACCATCTTGTTTAACCTTCTCATTTCAAAGGCAAGAAAACTAGAAAGGTTGAATTTTATACCATCTCTCATCTCTGTGCCTTTGCCTCTGCTGTCCCTCATGCCTAGAATGTTCTCTCATCTCCCCTTTGATGCTTGGAATCCCTGACTGTCTCTAAGTTTCAGCTCGGATTTTTCCTGATCCTTCCTTCCACCTCCCCAAACTTTAAGAGCTTTTTCCTTCTCAGATTACTTCAATCTTGTATGTACCTTGCTATTGACATAATTCTCTCCCTCGTTAGAGCCTAAGCTTCCAGATGCCAGAGACTATATTTTATTTTTTACTTTTTTTACAGTTCTTGGCACAAAATAAGTGCCTGATACATATTTCTCAATTGTTAAATGCTTGTTGACACCTGATCATATAGGTAATGCATGACAGAATCATGACTAAATTTCAGGTCTTCAATGAAATACAAATTTTATATTATTTAACAAAATTTTTATTAATAATTTGATTTTTTGGAGTGGTGGAGAAAAGGGAACAGACCTTCTAATTTCATTGATTTAAAAGAAATTCCCTCTATCAAAGTAGAACAGAACCTTATAATTTTATTCTCAGAGGGTTGCTTGGGGACACAAGTTAAATGACTTTTCTAGTTTCACATAGCAGCAATATTTTGAATTTTTAAGTTCTCTTTTCATTTGTTGTGTTTTATATAGAAGTATAGAGATAAATTTCAAGAGAATTTAAAAAAATATAATTGGATTTTATTTTCATCAGAAGGCTTTCTTAGCCCATTTATAAATTCTCTATGGTTCATCATTTATTACCTACTGAAAGTAATCTAAATTCTTTAGCCTGAGATTCAAGGTCAATTCACAATTTACAGTCTTACCTGCCTTTCCACCATTCATCCCTCTATGGGAATTGCCATCTACTCCAGTCAAATTGGTAAACTTACTGTTTCCCTTCTTGGAATGCCCTCCGCTTTCTGCTTCTCTAAATCCTATCTACCTTTCAAGACCAGTCTTCAAATCAGCCTTTTCTTCAGTGATATCTTCCATCTCAGCTTCTTCCTTTAACACTGGACTGTCTGTACTACTTATCTGCTATGTAAGAATATTATGATTTCTTTTTCTTTTTTGGTATTTGTTCTCCAACTAGATTGTAAAATACTGGAGGGACAGTGCAAAACCTTAATTATACATGATAACTGCCACTAACTCCCCCAACCCATAGCTCAACAGTCTCTTGAATATAGGAAATCCCCATTAAATATGTTTGAAGAAGAGGAGTAAATGGGGCAAATGACTTCTGCAGATTTCCAAAATAATCTCTGAAATTGACAGAAACCACATCTTCTTTAAAAAAATGTTTTTTTGTTAAATGGATTTTATTGATGTCTTTTGTTGGAAATAGTATTTTAAAAAACAAATTATTTTACCCAATAATAATAATAGCTAGCATTTATGTTAAGCAGTGAGGTAGGCAAGGTGCCTGATTTTGAATCAGAAAAGCTCATCTTCCTGAGTTCAAATCTGGCCTCAGACACTTACTAGCTCTGTGCCCTGAGCAAGTCACTTAAACCTGTTTGCCTGAGTTTTCTCATCTGTAAAATGAACTAGAGAAGGAAATGGCAAACCAGTCCAATATCTTTGTCAAGAAAACCCCAGATGCAGTCATGAAGAATTAGATGAGACTGAAAACGACTGAACAACAAAGCATATATATGGCACCTCAAAGTTTGCAAAGCGCCTCATAGGTCTTTTGATCTCATTTGGTCTTCAAAGTAAACCTGGGAGGCAGATGCTATTATTCTCCCCATTTTTAGAATTAAGAAACTAAGGCAGAGTTTCAAGGATTTGCCTACAATCACATAGCTAATAAGTATCTGAGGCTGAATTTGAACTTGGGTCTTCCTGACTGGAGGTCCAAAATACTCTCCACTCTACTACCCAGAAGTCCCTAAGACCACAGTCACTCCAAAGCTTTTTGCATTTATTTCTACCCTGCAATTTTAGTTTTAAATCATTCCTAGTGATAATATCAACCCTATAATCATTGTCTCTAATAATAACTTCCCTATGCCTGTTGAGGCTATTCCTATCCTTCCAGTCACCCAAGTCCACAATCTCACAATCATCCTCTTCCTTCAGCATCTCTCATCCCAGATCTTGTCATTTCAGCCTCCACAATCTATATCTTTGGACTCCATCTCCTTTCTCCATTCCTGTGGCCAATATCCAAGATCAGGGTCTGATCATTCCTCCTGGACTACGGCAGTAGCCTCCGATGGGGTCTTTCTGACTCCAATCTGCACCTTCTTGGGCTACCCTCTCCCATCCATCCTCCACACCACCACAAAAGTGACTCTCCTCGTTAGTAAACTCCAGCCATTTCTCAGACCTTCTAGATCATCATAAACTCTCCTGCTTACCTTTTTTTTTTAACCTTTACCTTCTGTCTTAGAATCCATGAATCCCAAGGCAGAAGAGCTTTGGTAAGGGTTAGGCAATGGGAATGAAGTGGTTTTCCCAAAGTCACACAGTGGAGAAAGTATCTGAGACCAGATTTGAACCCCAAATGTCCCATCTCTAGACCTGGCTCTCAATCTACCGAGTCACCGGGACCCTGGCCAGAATACTCTATCTTTTCCTAAAAAATGTAAACAGATATAAAGAGGTTTATTCAACAAAGCCTACAACTCACCACACCAGTCCATCTGGTTTATGGTTTGAATTCCTTGGTAAGGAGGCCCTGTTTTAGGCTGGGGAGGGGGTGGAGGAGGAGGAGGTCCTGGGCAGGAGTGGTCCAGAAGGATTCAAATAAGGCTAAGGTGCAATACCTGTCCTCAGGTACCTTATAATCTCATTGAAAGGAGAACACAAGAGAAGAGAACCCATGCCCTCTATTAGGGGACCGCAGCAATACCTCCTCTTTAGCCTAGGTCATCTCAGCAGCCTGCAGGGAAATCACCACTCTTGGAGAAGTGACAAATTAAACAGACTCCAGGCCAGTTGAGGGTGTGTTTAACAGAATTGCCTGATTGTCGCATCAAACAACCTTGAAGTATCAGGTTCCCTATTACGTGGTCACCTTGCATGGGGCGCATAGGGAAATATGAACAAAACAGGCCAATTTATAGGGGCTACAGAGAATACGATGATTAAGTCACAGAGTAGACACTCCTGGACCACATATTAGAACCGTGTGAAAGCCTGAAAAATAGACACGAGGTCTGACAGTGTGATATAGTGGGGAAAGTCTTGAGCTGATTAAAGTCCTTGAGTTCCAGTTCCAGTCCTATGCCAAAGAAGTAATCATAATAGCTCTCTCGATGTAAGGGAGAAGTTGCATAAAAAAAGGGATTTTGAAAACCTCTGCTAGTAGGAGAAATAAGGGAAGGAGAAAAAAGACAAAAAAGAGGGAAAAATGGGGGAGGTAGTAATTGAAAAGAAAACATCTGTGAACAGGGAAAGGCTAAAAGGGGAAAATAAAATGGAAGGAAACACACAATTAGTAATAATAACTGTGAATATGAATGGAATGAACTTACCTATGAAGTGGAAAAGGATAGCAGAGTGGATTAAAATCCAGAATCCTATAATACGTTGTCACCAAGAAACACAGTTAAAGCAGAGAATTACATACAGTAGAAGTAAAGGGCTGGAGTAGAACCTATAATGCCTCAGGTAAAGCAGAGGTAACAATCATGATCTCAGACAAACCAAAAGTAAAAATTGGTCTAATCAAGAGATAAGAAATCTGGCCTCAGCCACTTCCTAGCTGTGTGACCCTGGGCAAGTCACTTGACCCCTATTGCCTAGCCCTTACCAATCTTCTGCCTTGGAGCGAAGGTAAGGGTTTAAAAAAAAAGATAAGGAAGGAAATTATCTTGATAAAAGGCACCAAAGGCAATTAAACACCATAAATACTAAACATATATATATATATATATGCATATACATATATACAAAATAGCATACCATCCAGATTCCTAAAGGAGAAGTTAAATAAGTTACAGGAAGAAATAGATAGCAAAACAAAACAACAAAACAACTAGTGGGGGAGCCTCAGCCTTCCCTTTTTAGAACTAGATAAATCCAACCAAAAAAATAAACAAGAAAGAAATTCAGGAGAAATAACTTTAGAAAAATTCAATATGATAAACCTCTGGAGAAAAACACACAGGAATAGAAAAGAATGCCCCTTTTCCTCAGCAGTACATGGTACCTCCACAAAAATTGGCTGTTTAATAGGGCATAAAAATCTCACAGCCAAATGTAGAAAAGTGGAAATATTAAATGTGTACTTATCTGACCATAATCCAATAAAAATTACATTCAACAAAGGGCAGCAGAAAAAAAGACTAAAAATTAGTTGTAAACTAAATTATCTTTTTTTTTTAATTTAAATTTAATTTTTTTTTTTGGTTACAATACACACTTTGTTTCCCTCTCTCCCCTCCACCCACCCTTCCCACAGTCAATGCACAATTTAATTGGGTATTACTTGTGTCCTTGTTCAGAACCTATTTCAATGACGTTTGCACTAGGATGTTCATTTAGAGTCTACATCCCCAACCATATCCCTTTGACTCATGTATTCAAGCAGTTGTTTTTCTTCAGTGTTTTTACTCCCACAGTGTTTCCTCTGGATGTGGATAGTGTTTTTTCTCGTAGGTTCCTCCGAGTTGTTCAGGATCACTGCATTGCCACTAATGGAGAAGTTCATTACATTTGATTGTACCACAGTGTATCTGTCTCTGTGAATAATGTTTTCCTGGTTCTGCTCCTCTCACTCTGCATCACTTCCTGGAGGTTGTTCCAGACTCCATGGAATTCCTCCACTTTATTATTCCTCTGAGCACAATAGTATTCCATCACCAACATATACCACAATTTTTTCAGCCATCCTCCAATCAAAGGGCATCCCCTCATTTTCCAATTTTTTCCCTTTTAAATATTATTTTATTTGGTCATTTTCAAACATTATTCATTAAAAACAAAGATCATTTTCTTTTCCTCCCCCCCTCCCACCATCCCTCCCATTGGTGATGCGTGATTCCTCTGGGTATCAAATGTGTCCTCCATCCGAACTCATTTCCATGTTATTGGTTTTTGCATTAGGGTGTTCATTTAGAGTCTCACCTCAATCATATCTTCTCCACCCCTGTAGTCAGGCAGTTGCTTTTCCTCGGTGTTTTTACTCCAACCATTTGTCCTCTGCTTGTGGATAGTGTTTTTTCTCCTAGATCCCTGCAGATTGTTCAGGGATATTGCATTGACACTAATGGAGAAGTCCATTACGTTTGATTATACCACAGTGTATCAGTCTCTGTGTATAATGTTCTCCTGGTTCTGCTCCTTTCGCTCTGCATCATTTCCTGGAGGTTGTTCCAGTCTCCATGGAATTCCTCCACTTTATTATTCCTTTTAGCACAATAGTATTCCATCACCAACATATACCACAATTTGTTCAGCCATTTTCCAATTGATGGGCATCCCCTCGTTTTCCAATTTTTGGCTACCACAAAGAGCGCAGCTATGAATATTCTTGTACAAGTCTTTTTCCTTATTACCTCTTTGGGGTATAAACCCAGCAGTGCTATGGCTGGGTCAAAGGGCAGACAGTCTTTTATCGCCCTTTGGGCATAGTTCCAAATTGCCCTCCAGAATGGCTGGATCACTTCACAACTCCACCAGCAATGCATTAATGTCCTGACTTTGCCACATCCCCTCCAGCATTCATTACTTTCCTTTGCTGTCATGTTAGCCAATCTGCTAGGTGTGAGGTGATACCTCAGAGTTGTTTTGATTTGCATTTCTCTGATTATTAGAGATTTAGAACACTTTTTTCATGTGCTTATTAATAGTTTTGATTTCTTTAACTGAAAATTGCCTGTTCATGTTCCTTTCCCATTTATCAATTGGAGAATGGCTTGATTTTTTGTACAATTGGTTTAGTTCTTTTTTTTTTTTTAAACAAACCCTTACCTTCTGTCTTGGAGTCAATACTGTGTATTGGCTCCAAGGCAGAAGAGTGGTAAGGGCTAGGCAATGGGGGTCAAGTGACTTGCCCAGGGTCACACAGCTAGGAAGTGTCTGAGGCCAGATTTGAACCTGGTTTAATTTTTTATAAATTTGAGTAATTAGACCTTTGTCAGAGGTTTTTATAATGAAGATTGTTTCCCAATTTGTTGCTTCCCTTCTAATTTTGGATGCATTAGTTTTGTTTGAACAAAAACCTTTTAATTTGATGTAATCAAAATTATTGATTTTATATTTTGTGATTTTTCTAGCTCTTGCTTGGTTTTAAAGTCTTTCCTTTCCCAAAGATCTGACAAGTATACTATTCTGTATTTGCCTAATTTGCTTATAGTTTCCTTCTTTATATTCAGGTCATTCACCCATTCTGAGTTTATCTTGGTGTAGTGTGTGAGATGTTGATCCAAACCTAATCTCTCCCATACTGTCTTCCAATTTTCCCAGCAGTTTTTATCAAATAGTGGCTTTTGGTCCCCAAAACTGGGATCTTTGGGCTTATCATAGACTGTCTTGCTGAGGTCATTTACCCCAAGTCTATTCCACTGATCCTCCTTTCTGTCTCTTAGCCAGTACCAAATTGTTTTAATGACTGCTGCTTTGTAATATAGTTTGAGATCTGGGACTGCAAGTCCTCCTTCCTTTGCATTTTTTTTTCATGATTTCCCTGGATATCCTTGATCTTTTGTTCTTCCAAATGAACTTTGTTATGGTTTTTTTCTAATTCAGTAAAAAAGTTTTTTGGTAGTTCAATGGGTATGGCACTAAATAAGTAAATTAATTTGGGCAGGATTGTCATTTTTTTATTATGTTAGCTTGTCCCACCCATGAGCAATCAATGTTTCTCCAATTGTTTAGATCTAGTTTTAATTGTGTGGAGAGTGTTTTGTAGTTGTGTTCATATAGTTCCTGTGTTTGTCTCAGCAGATAGATTCCTAAGTATTTTATATTGTCTAGGGTTATTTTAAATGGAATTTCTCTTTCTAATTCCTGCTGCTGAAATGTGTTGGAGATATATAGAAATGCTGATGACTTATGTGGGTTTATTTTGTATCCTGCAACTTTGCTAAAGTTGTTGATTATTTCAACTAACTTTTTGGTTGATTCTCTAGGATTCTTTAAGTAGAGTCTACTTATTATTTTTATTTTTTTTTTGATAATTATTTTTTGATTATTTGATATTTTTTTGATAATTATTATATCATCCACAAAGAGTGATAGCTTGGTCTCTTCATTGCCAATTTTAATACCTTCAATTTCTTTTTCTTCTCTAATTGCTACTGCTAGTGTTTCTAGTACAATGTTAAATAATAGAGGTGATAATGGGCATCCTTGTTTCACTCCTGATCTTATTGGGAAGGCTTCTAGTTTATCTCCATTGCAGATGATGTTTGCTGATGGTTTTAGATATATACTGTTTATTATTTTTATGAATGGCCCTCCTATTCCTATACTTTCTAGGGTTTTCAATAGGAATGGGTGTTGTATTTTATCAAAGGCTTTTTCTGTATCTATTAAGATAATCATGTGATTTTTGTCAGTTTGCTTGCTAATATGGTCAATGATGTGGATGGTTTTCCTAATATTGAACCATCCTTGCATTCCTGGTATGAATCCTACCTGGTCATAGTGAATAACTCTTGTGATGACTTGCTGGAGTCTTTTTACTAGTATCCTATTTAAGATTTTTGCATCTATATTCATTAGGGAGATTGGTCTATAGTTTTCTTTCTCTGTTTTTGGCCTGCCTGGCTTTGGGATCAGTACCATGTTTGTGTAGTAAAATGAATTTGGTAGAACTCCTTCTTTGCTTATTATGTCAAATAGTTTGTATAGTATTGGGATTAGTTGTTCTTTGAATGTTTGATTAAATAATCTTATCTTAAAGAATGAATGGGTCAAAGAACAAATAGGAGACAACTTACCAGATATAGCCAAAGCTGTACTTAGGGAGAAATTTATATCTCTGAATGCTTACATCAATAAAATAGAGAAAGAACAAATCAATGAATTGGGCATGCAACTAAAAAAAAAACCTAGGAAAAAGAACAAATTAAAAATCCCCAATTAAACACCAAATTGGAAATCCTGAAAACCAATGGAGACATTAATAAAATTGAAAGTAACAAAACTATTGAACTAATAAATAAGAAAAGGAACTGGGTTTTATAAAAAAAAAAGATAAGCCATTGATTAATTTGATTTAAAAAAGAAGAAAACCAAATTACAAGTATCAAAAATGAAAAAGGCAAAATCACAACCAAAGAAGAAGAAAGTAAAGCAATTATTGGGAGTTATTTTGTTCAACTATATGTCAATAAATCTGGTGATCTAAGTGAAATAAATGAATAAAAAATATACATATTTTTATTTTACTTTTTTTTTACAATTTACAATTTATAATTTTACCAAAAAAAAAAGGGGGGGGAATTACAATACTTATACAACCCCATCATAGAAAAAGAAACTGAACAAACCATCAAAGAATTCCCTAAGAAAAAGGCCCCAGGGCCAGATGGATTTACAAGTGAATTCTACTAAACATTCAAAGGCCAATTAAGTTCAATACTCCACAAACCATTTTAAAGTCTCTTCCAACTCTTTGAACTTACATTTTAAAAGGGAACATCCCAAAGAACTTTATTCTAATTCTCCAAAGTCAAGACCACAAGGAGTTGATTGGATTTGGTGAATGGAGAACAAGAGCCCTCAGTCATGTTTATATGACATGCTAACTCCCATGAAAACTAGCTGAAAGAATTGAGTTAAAGGATACCCATTACTATTAGGTAATGGATTCTCCAAAGTCTCATCAGCTTGAGTTGTGGAAAGCCTTTCTGAATATAAGATATAATTGTTAAAAGTGATAAAAAGAGAGGAAAATTGTACTGCAAATTGTTTAATGACATAATCAAAGCTTTCCATTTGGCTCAATGATGTCAAATTCTGTGGGTGTTACATGAAAGAAAAAAGTGTAAACATCATTAAAATAATAGCACTGGAAACAGCTTGGGAGTCAGGAGTTAAAAGTACCAAGTCTGGAATTGAAAGGACTTGGATTCAAATCTGGACTCAGATGCTTCCTAGCTGTGTAACTCTGGACAAGTCACTTATTCCCCATTTCCTAACCCTTACCACTCTTTTGCCTTGGAAGTAATCCTTAAAATTGATTCTAAGACAGAAGATAAGGGTTTAAAAAACAAAAGCAAAACTAGCCACCATATGGAAAGAGTTATGCGGAATTCTCTAGCTCTGCAAAAAGCAGTAGGAGAACCTTCTCCCATCTAAGAGTTGTGGTTCTGCCTCTGGATCCAAACCTCTTAACTGAGACCAAACTTTTGCTAACAAATGTGCCATGATTCTTATTCAGAGACCTAAAATGGCTGTAATTCTTAGCAGCATCAGAAACCCTGGGTTCCAATTCTATTCATGCTTACCTTTGATCCTGAATAATTAGTGAGGTATGTAGGTTGTGCTGTGGATTCAGTGTTGGTCCTAGAGTCAAGAAGACTCATCTTTTCTGATCAAATCCAACCACACACACTAGTTTTATGACCCTGGACCAGTCATTTAATCCCCATTGCCTTAGTTTCCTCATCTGCAAAATGAACTGGGGAAGGAAATGGCAAACCACTTCTGTGTGTTTGTCAAGAAAACCCCAAATGGGATCAGAGAGTGTCAGATGTGATTGAAAATAGCTAAACAACAACAAAAGTGTTTCACTATATTTTGGCTTAACCCTTCCACATCTACTTTATTTCCAGTTCTTTGTGCATATGATAACCTATTTTTTAAAATTTACCTTCTATCTTAAAATCATTACTAAGTATCAGTTCCAAGCCAGAAGAATATTTAGTAAAGGCTAGGTTATTGGGATTAAGTGACATGCCCAAGGTAACACAGCTATCAAGTGTCCTTGGCACTCTCTCTACCTAGTTGTCCTTCACCTTTCTCTTTTGTCATTGACCTCCTTGGGCTGTATACCTAGAAGTGGACTCTGAATCAAAGAGTGAGGACAGTCAATCAAATTTAAATATGAGAATGTGGGACATTCCTGGTATCAATCACCCTAAAGAAGCTTCCTGAAAGCAGGATCAGCCTCAAATATTTTATACCCTCTCCTCATGTTCCCCTCCACTACCCTCAGAGTGCCAGACACATGATAGGAAGTCAGTACTTATTGGCTAATAGAAATAAAATTCTGGATGCATTTTATTTGTAGTCTGGACTGAAGCTACAGCTTGAGAAGTGTATCAGATTTTTCTCTCAGTCCATTATTGTTGTGGGTACCAGCATCTGTCTTCACAGTTATATAAGTTCCTGATTTAGATGTCTTCCTTGACTCCTGACTCTCTCTACTTGTAGCATACCAGGCATGGAAGTATGGTTGATCATTAACTGCTCTGATCAAGTATTTAATACATCAACCATACTTCCATGCCTGGTATGCTACACTACCACTGCAAAAATATCTAATTTATCTCAACTGCTATCCATTAATAATATCCCTTGTATAGACCCCCTTCTCTTCTTTGACACTGCTCCCATCCTAGTACAGGCCCTTATCCACTTCATGCCTAGAATATTGCAATAGCTTGCTGGTGGGGCTATCTGCCCCAACTCCCCACTAGAGCCATCCTCTCCTTGGTTACCAGTGTGCTGATAGCACAGGTTTGATTGTGTCAGTGCCTTATTTGGTAAACTCTACAAATTCCCTACTTGTAGGATCAAATATAAAATCCTTGGGCATTCAAAGTCTTTCATAACCCAGCCTTGTCCTAATTTTCTAGTCTTCTTACATTTTTACACCCCTAACCCACATATTCTATGGACAGTGAAAGGTACTTGGGATAGAATGTTGGGCTTAAAGCCAGGAAATTCTGAGTTCAAATCCAGTTTCTGACACTTTCTGGTTGGGAAAATCACTTAATCTCTGTTTGTCTCAGTTTCCTCAACCATAAAATTGTGTTAAAAAAAAAACACACACTTCCCAGGGATATACAATAACATTGTACAAAGTTCTTTACATAGTGCCTGGCATGTAGTAGAAGACATAAATATTTATTTCCCCTCCCCACCTTTCCCTCCCTCCCTACTCTTCTATTCAGTGATACTAGCCTTCTTGTTATTCCTCACACAAGATATTATATCTCCGCAAATTTGGGTAGTCTCACTGGCTATTCCCAAGTCTGGAATGCTCTCCATCCCCACCTCCTGATTTCTTTCAAGGCCCAGCTCAAATCCTACTTTCTATGAGAAACCTTTATGAGCAGCTAGGTGGCTCCGTAGATAGAGAGCCAAGTCTGGACTTGGGAGGGCTTGGATTCAAATTTGAATTCAGGGTCTTCCTAGCTGTATGTCCCCAGGCAAGTCACAACTCAGATCACCATTCTTCTGCCTTAGAATTCTAATTCTCCAATTTACCCTATAAATTTCTCATTTGACTATAGGTTGTGTCTCTCTCAATGGAAAGTGATCCCTCTGAGAGCAGAGGCTCCTTTGCTCCTTTCTTTAAATCCCTGGCATTTGGCAAAATGAAAGCATTTTACAAATGCTTTTGGGTAGTTCCAAGAAAGACCATTACTCTGAAAATTCCAACATGGTGGAATGAAAAGTCCTTCATTCTAGTCTCAGCTTTGCTACTGAGTTCTCTCACCTTGAGCAAATCACAACCCTTTTGAGCCTCAATTTATTCTTCTGTAAAATGACATCAATGATCTCTTAAAGCTCTAAGTTTTTTTTTTTTTAATCTCATGTTTCGGTATAAATGAACTGTATTGGCAATGTAGTGTTACTGTTTATGGAACCAGACCAAACCATTATCTATTTTGGTATGAACTTTTGTCCCTCGAGCAGTGATTAAATCATGCTAAAAAAGGATCCATTCCTCTTTTTAAGGTTTCAAAACATTATAAAAAATGGAAAATTCTATGCAATTTTGAGCACAGCTATGTAAGAGCAAATTAACATCATTGGGCAATTTAATTAGAAATACTATTTTAAAACCTGGACTCATCTGCCTAAGTATAAGTATGGCATGACTTATTCAAGCAAGAATGCTAAAAGAAGCATTATGGATTGGTGGATAGAGTGTGGATCTGAAAGGAAGGCACGAGTTCAAATCCTGCCTCTGTCCTATATGATCTGTGTGGTCCTGTGTAATTCATTAAACTAATTCTAATTTCCTTAGGTAACTCTCCGAGACTGTAAGTTGCAGAGAAGGTACTAACCTCATTTATTAATTCTAGGCTTGTGCTTTACTAATAATTGCTCATTTTATTATCACAACCATCCTCTGAGGTAAGTACTATTTTTATCCTCATTTTATAATTGAAGAAACTGAGGCATACAAAGGTTTTACCGATTTCCCCAGTCATATAACTAGGAAGTTTCTGGGACCAGATTTGAATTCAGGTCTTCCTGGTCCCATGACTGGCACTCTATCTACTGCACCACCTTGCTCCCCTTTGAGGAATATCTAGGTATTTACAAGGCTGAGATGACAAGGGAATTCATTCTAGACACACGAGACCATTTGTTCATAGGCAGAGAAGAGTATATAAAAATAATAGCTAGCTATTTTCTCATGTTTACTAACTTTAAAGTGCAGCTGTATTAGCTTTTATGATGGATAATCATCCAGACAAATCATACATCATAAAAGATAAGGGAATAAATCTAGGTACCTGAAGATGCTTTTCACCTGGGATAATAGTTGATCCAATACCAATATAGTTATAGTCATATAAAAGCTGAAAGAGAGGGGGTAGCTAGGTGGCTCAATGGATTGAGAACCAGATCTGGAAATGGGAGGTCCTGATTTCAAATCTGGCCTCAGATACTTTTAGCTGTGTGACCCTGGGTGAATCACTTAACTCCCATTGCCTAGCCCCTACCATTGCTCTGTCTTGGAACCAATACACACTATTGATTCTAAGATAGAAGGTAAGGGTTTAAAAACAAAAACAAAGGAGAAAAGCAGTCCAGCCAGATGAAAATGGTGGAGAATCTAAAATTTGCTTTTGGTTTTAGAATGTGTCAAAGTCATTTTTTTTAAGTCCTTGATCTCTTAGTTTGCTTGTGTTCACGTTGTTGTTACCATTTCCTGTCTATAATAGACAGAGTCAAACCCAGACAGAATTGTCCTGAATGCCAAAAAAGAGATTCAAGTACTTGTATAAGCAGGAAATTGGGGTTCCCCAAGAAAAAGCAGAGAAACCCTAAGATTAGCAACCAGGAAATCTTGGGAAGCCACTAACCTGCTTTATCTTTGAGTTCTCTTTTCTAGAACAAATGCAAACAATATCAACTTCCCCTAGGCAACCTCACTGTTTGGGTCATTGGCTCTGGGGCTCATACAAGATAACAGCAATGAAAGCCATTGGAAAAATCTAGAATGCTACATAAATAAAAGAAATTGTTTTATTTAATTATAAATTTAACATAGATCTGACCAATAGGAATCTTGCCCTTTTATAAATATTTATAGTTCTGGTTCAGTAGTCAATCAACAGACTCTTTATTTTCATACGGTCAATAGACCAGAAACAATAATGGCACGTGTTCTGAAGTCAGTATGAGGGATTGCATCAGGCCAACTGAACATGCTCATCATTTAGAAAACAGATTTGGTATAGAGTGGTGACTTCATCCTAGTGCCACCATCTTGGGACTGCTTAGACTACAGTTATGGGTACGGCATGGATCTATAAAAAGGTCTATAAAGAAGTGCTGTCCTAGGATTAATAGGCCATGGCTGGAGTTGGCTAGATATATGGCGGGGCCATGAGACACATTTGTCAATCAGGACAGTGTGGAGCCCAAAGCAAGAGTTCCATAGTAGAGTGTGCAGCTCTCGCCAGGATGAGGCATGAGGGTAGGTGGTAAGGCCCAGGGGACTGAAGGTAGAGCAGCCATGGGGCCACAAGTCAAGAAGGCGTCTGGGCTGTGACAACATGATTTTGTGAAGCTACCAACTGATCCTTGTCCCTGCCCACCTGCCTGAAAGAAACCCCCGTAACTGAGCCGTGTCCCTGTCTGAACCTTAAACCCTCCAGCACAACCTTGATTAGTTTAGATGGTATTAGCAGAGAGAAGGACCCTTTATGTTTTCCTAGTGTCTCCTTTTGGCTCTAGGCTACTCCCAGGTCCCCTAGGCTTTGGCTATTGCATCAAGGCTTCTCCCAGTCATTTTAGACAGTGGCTAGTGGAGGTCCCAAGTGAGTAACAGGGCATAAACCTCCCCCACTTTTCCAAAAATCTAGTTAAGCCCTCTGCTTCTGTAGTTCATTGGAAGACTGAGGACTGAGGTTCTGTTTCTCTTCCCAGATTAATCTTTCTTCATGGATTAAAGATCTTTATGTTAACTTTGAAAAAAACCAGAGAACTACTTAGTAATCAGAAAAACCAAGTCTTCAATCAGGAAAGGGACAGGTCCAATATTCGACCACTGCACAGAGCCCCATGCCAAGAACTTTACAGGGTCTACACACACCACCCTGGGACTCTGGAGACTTATCCCTGGGAGTGTCATGGAGCTAGATGACAGCCCTGAGGAACAATAGAATTTGGGGAGCTTATATACCTTTTGGGGAACTAAGGGACAGGGAAATATGATGGATTGGCTTTACAGTGGCTACAAGGAAATGAGAAGTACCAGACAGGATTGGGAGGGAGAGACTGATGCTTCACAATGGATACAAAAGGGAAAGATCCAGCCATAGACTAGGCTACCTGTCAAAGACACCATGGGAGAAACTACCAGGACAAAAGGGTACTTAACATCCCAATAGCTCTGTTAGGCCCACCTGACTGGGACTACCAAGTACCTGGAGGTCCATTGTTAGTCTGAAACTGCTGGGTCTGGGATCTCCTTCCATGACAAGGTCAAACTTGGGGGTTGGTTCTTCTAATCTCTCGGTGCTACAAACTTGGGGTTTCTACCTCACAACTAAATAAACTGGGGATCTCTAGATTTCCACGTTGACAATAGTCACGAATAATTCCGATCAGAGAAAAAATCTGAAAGGGACCATCTAGAAGAGATCACAAGTTTGAATCCAAGTTTTCTGATTTAATTTCTCCTCATTTTCTCTACTATATCATTGGCCATTTTTGTTAGTTCATGTGAAAGTTTGTTATTGTTAACGGTCAATAAGTTTAATTCAAATATATGTTTGTGTTTCTATGTATCAGCATCCTTCCTATTTGGGGGGCAAGTTTTTGACTTAAAAAAATCTTCCCTTATAAAAATGGTGCACAACAAGATATATATCTTGACTATGTGCAAACAGAATATTTGCTGTTTAATTGCAATTAAAAAGGAGGAAAAAATAGTCATAGAATTTTACATATTTAGGCTTTGATGATTTAATCAATTTAGAGCTGTTATTTAAAATAGGGCATTTATAGTGCTGTGGGTGCTTCTAATTTAAAACCAGACAAATAATTCTTTGGGGAAGTCTTCCATTTCCCTTTTTCTATTAGGTAATTGAAGAAAACAACTCAAAGAATCTTAGAATATTTAACATTTGAAAAGAGGCAATCTTGTCCAACTTCTACCTGAATTAGAACCAGCTTTCCAAAGTCCTTTACAAGTGGTCAACCAGTTTTTGTTTGAATACTTTTGATGATGGGTAGCTCATTTTCTGCTAAAGGCTCTTTTGTTCATTTGAGACACATTTTTGAAGGGTATCACTGGAGCTGGTGCTTGTGTTTTTGTGGGGGTGCAGGAGAGGGTGGAAGAAAATAACTCATAAATTCTGTCTCAGTAGCCTATTCCTCCTTTTTTCCTGCTATTTTCACAGAATAGAGAAGCCTTGGCCACTTCACTTTTTTTTTTTCCTTTTTAACCATTACCTTCTGTTTTAGAATAAATACTAAGTTTCAGTAAGGGCTAAGCAATTAGGGTTAAATGACTTGGCCAAGACCACACAGCTAGGACATATCTGAGGTCAGATTTGGATGTCTCTGGGTCTGGCTCTCTATCCACTTAGCCACCTAGCTGCAAATCATCTCCCAACATATTAAAGAACTGGAAATTACTCAGATTCCCATAGGATCAGCCTGCAACCCAGATTTATCTCTTCTTTTGGCAAATTTTTATCATTTGGGTAAAAAAAGTGCCTTTAGAAAGCTCAAGTTTTAGGAGAATGACAGAGAAAAAGAGATCCACAGAGAGAGATGATTTGGCAATGAACTAGAAACAGAGTTCAATTTCTGATTTCCATGCCTTTTAAGTTTCAGGCTTGGGAGAGGAGTCCTTAGGTCCCTGGATTCAGGGTTCAGGAACTTCTGCAGCAATCCCTTACTTTTCCTTGATGCTTTTTTGGGTTCTTATTGCATCGTTCAGGCATGCCCAAGAAGGAGGTATATGAATTTTAGGAGATATCTTACACCCACCCACAGGCCAGAAGGAGGGACAGTGACAGCTAAAGTGTGAAAGAGCTCCTCTCACTTCTTGCTGTTTCCAGTGTAATCCAGTAACAGGTGGATGCTGCAACTACTGCAATAACCTCCTCTCAGGTGTCTCCATCTCCCCCTCTTTTAATCCATCCCCTCCATCCTTCTTCCCACTGTCAGGCTTGTCTTCCCTTTACTTGGATCTAGTCACATCGATTTTCTTAGAGCCTTTCAATGGTTTCCCATCATCTACCGAGTCATTTTCAGTCCCTTCTACCTGATATCTCAGCCCTCCAGACTGGTGCCACCCTACCTTTCCAGTCTTATCTCCTGTTCTTTTCTAGACTGATCTGCTATATGCATGCCTTGCTGAATTTTGCTTCCTAAGATCAAGTGACTGAGATCATCTACTTCCTACTTTGTTCGTTTTGCTACTTAATATTTTTACAGATTTTAATACAGTGGATTTAAGTTTTCTGTTTTGTTGATATAATTCTGCCTTCAGTGCCCTAGGCAATTCTCAGAGATTATAACTTGCAGAGCAGGTGCTACTGTGCATTGGTGAAGGGAGTCCTGGGAATTTCCAGAGCTGATGAAATCACAGGTCCAGTTTCCTTAAAATTTTGCTTAGGCATTTCCAGTAACTTTTTCTTTCTTTTTCATTTTTAGATTTGTTTTTATTGGCTGTCTCTCTTTTGAAATATCAAATTAATGAATGGTTTGTCAATTCTTAGTATTTAAAAAAAATAAAAATAGTTCTTTTGTTAATCTTTCTTACAAACATATTCCCAACCATCCCATGCTCTTGAGTCTTTCCCTTCTCCTCAGCAATTTGAGGGTAATTGTTTTATTTAAATTATTTGCCTATGGAATTAGATTACCCCCCTTTTTTTTTTTCATCTCACGCCTTCCATCTTAGAATCAATACTGTGTATTGGTTTCAAGGCAGAAGAATGGTAAGAGCTAGGCAATGGGGGTCAGCTTGCCTAGGAAGTATCTGAGGACAGATTTGAACCTGGAGATGAGATAAATAGTTGTCTAGTGCTTTTAGCATAGAACCTGACACATAGCAGTAGGAGCTTCATAAGTGCTCATTTCCCATCTTTCTCCTCCTAGCAAGAAAAGGAAGTGAGAGGACGAAGTGAGGGTCAATCAATCCTTGGGTACATGGTGAGGTAGAGGAACCAACTAGGGGATTCTCTGCCCTCTTCCATCACTATCCTCTCAGCACGAGTGCTCTAAAACTAAAATAACCCCCATCCCTCCCAAGGTTGGGGTTTTTTACACTGGCATGATTAATGATGGTGTGGAGAGAGATTTCGGAAGAAGTTTTGATCACTTTTGAGAGATGGGAGAGATTCTTAGCATGGTTGAGGTACAGGTGTGTGTGTGTGGGAAGCACCCACTGATTCCATCTGGAAGTCCAATATGCAAGACAGATGGACCAATATCATAGCCGGAGGCTTGAGAAACTTGCCAGTAAACAAAAGTCTATCAGCAGAAAGACATCCCACTAGACCAAGGGGAATTTCTCCCTCCCTCCTTCCTTCCTCCCTCCTTCCTTCCTCCCTCCCTTCCTTCCTCCCTCCCTCCCTCCCTCCCTCCCTCCCTCCTTCCTTCCTTCCTTCCTTCCTTCCTTCCTTCCTTCCTTCCTTCCTTCCTTCCTTCCTTCCTTCCTTCCTTCCTTCCTTCCTTCCTTCTTCCTTCCTTCCTTCCTTCCTTCCTTCCTTCCTTCCTTCCTTCTTTCCTTCCTTCCTTCCTTCCTTCCTTCCTTCCTTCCTTCCTTCCTTCCTTCCTTCCTTCCTTCCTTCCTTCCTTCCTTCCTTCCTTCCTTCCTTCCTTCCTTCCTTCCTTCCTTCCTTCCTTTCTTCCTTCCTTCCTTTCTTCCTTCCTTCCTTCCTTCCTTCCTTCCTTCCTTCCTTCCTTCCTTCCTTCCTTCCTTCCTTTCTCTTTCTTTCTCTTCTTTCCTTCCTTTCTTTCTTTCTCTTTCTTTCTTTCTTTCTTTCTTTCTTTCTTTCTTTCTTTCTTTCTTTCTTTCTTTCTTTCTTTCTTTCTTTCTTTCTTTCTTTCTTTCTTTCTTTCTTTCTTTCTTTCTTTCTTTCTTTCTTTCTCTCTCTCTCTCTCTCTCTTTCTTTCTCTCTCTCTCTCTCTCTTTCTTTCTTTCTTTCTTCTTCTTTCTTTCTTTCTTTCTTTCTTTCTTTCTTTCTTTCTTTCTTTCTTTCTTTCTTTCTTTCTTTCTTTCTTTCTTTCTTTCTTTCTTTCTTTCTTTCTTTCTTTCTTTCTTTCTTTCTTTCTTTCTCTCTCTTTCTTTCTCTCTCTCTCTCTCTTCCTTCTTTCCTTCCTTCCTTCCTTCCTTCCTTCCTTCCTTCCTTCCTTCCTTCCTTCCTTCCTTCCTTCCTTCCTTCCTTCCTTCCCTTCCTTCCTTCCTTCCTTCCTTCCTTCCTGGGTCCACAGGTAGTAAGTACAGAGCAATGCCTGAATCAAGTTCTCTTGACTCCAGCTGTGGTATTATTTCCATTAGACCTGTATGTTTCCTACATTGTTTGTTAGAGTTCCAGTCCTGGCATAACCCTCTATATAAGCACATCATAGTGATTTTCCATACTCATGATATTCTCATTCTCTCTCTCTCTCCCTCCCTCCCCTCTTTCTCTCTCCCTTCTCTCCATCTCTCCCTTCCTCTCTCTCTCCCTCTTTCCATTTCTCCTTCTCTCTCTCTGTCTGTCTCTCTCTCTTTCACTCTCCCTTTTTCTCTCCTCTCTCTCTCTCCTTTCTTCTTTCTCTCTTTCTCCTTTCCTTTTCTCCATCTTTTTTTCTCTCCCTTTGTCTTTTCCTCTCTCTGCCTCTCTGTTTCTATCCTCACCGTGTCCCTCTTTCTCAGATTCTCTGTTTTTGTCTTTCTCTCTCTTAGTTTAAGAAAATGAAAGACTGGCTTTTTGTTTGCTTTTTATGTGCCAACAGTGGCACCTGCTGGCTTTACCATTTGCTCATGAGGATATTAAGAGCTGTGGTCAACAACAACAACAAAATGTAAAGTAGAAAGTGACCTTGAGAGGCCACCTGGTCCACTTTCCTCACTTTAACTGGGCCTCCACTCAAAACATTGCTGGAATGCTCTTTCTTTTAAAATCCCACAACCTTCCCACAGGAACATACACTAGTGTCACTTGATATTCATCAGAAAGTTCTTCCTAATTTCTATCCTAAATGGATCCTTTGAAATGGAAACTCCTGCCATCTTGTCCTTTTCTCAGTGGAAATAGACAACAGCTGCTCAGCATCACTTGCAGTATATTCAGCCATGTATTTTAAGACATTAATCTTAACTCTGGCCAGAAGGTCAAAGGTACATTGTTTCCATCCATTCCTAGAGCAGCCATAGATCCCAGAGCAGAAAGGGAGTTATTGCCACTTTTTGCTCCTTTCCTTTTATATGGTCAGGGACTTAATGAGTCTAGTCTTTATGGCAATAGATGGAGAAAAGCCCCTCTAAAGTGGATTCTTTGCCCTTGCACCTATAGCAGGTCGTCTTTCCCTTTTTGTACTGTGGGTTTTTTTTAGTAAAAATGAGATCATGATTTCATAATTATATGATCCCATTAATTATATGGTATATATCCCATAATTATATGGTCTTATTTCCTAGGTCTTTCCACTCGTCTGCTTTGGAACCATTACACATAATTGGAACATACACATATACATTTAAAAAAAAATGAGATTGGGGGCAGCAGGGTAGCTCAGTGGATTGAGAGCCATGCCCAGAGATGGGAGGTCCTGGGTTCAAATCTGATCTCAGACACTTCCCAGCTGTGTGACCCTGGGCAAGTCACTTAACCCCCAGTGCCTAGCCCTTACCACTCTTCTGCCTTGGAACCAATACACAGTATTAATTCTAAGGTGGGAGGTAAGGGTTTAAAAAATGAGACTAAGACTTCATCAATAGTTATCTTCAGGATCTGCTTTTAGCATGATGAGTGGCTAGAACCTTGGACCAAAGTTTTTTAAAAAGTATAGTTTAAGAGTTAATTGTTGGGGCAATTAGTTGACCCAATGGGTTGAGAACCAGGCCTAGAGATGGGAGGTCTTCAGTGCAAATCTGACCTCAGACACTTCCTAGTTGTGTGACCCTGGGCACGTCACTTAACCCCCATTGCCCAAGCCTTAACACCCTTTTTTCTCCCTTGGAACCAATACAAAGTATGGATTTTAGGACAGAAGGTAATAGGGAAAAAAAGTTAATTGTGTTGGAGCAGGTTGGTGGCACAGTTGATAGTGACAAAGTCAGGAAGATCTGGTTTCAAATGTGATCTCAGGCACATTCTAGCTGTGTGACCCTGGGGAAGTCATTTAACCCCTATTGCCTAGCCTTTGCCACTCTTCCTTCTTAGAACTGAATCTAAGTCAGAGGATAAGGGTTTAAAAAAATGAGTGGGGCTCAGGCCAGTTTTGGAGTTACGAGTCATCTGAAGTACTTGCTTCGGGGTCCTCCCTAGGTCGCCATGCTGCTCAATCTTGGCGGAATTTGGGGCTTCTAGAACTGGTAGCCTCAAAGCCCAGACATGCTCATCTCAAGATAGATCCAAGTTCACTTGAGATCAGGAAAACACTCCAAAGGAAGCCCAATCCCAGGTGCTGCCTGGACTCTTTAGGCCATTTGTTTTAGATGTTATTGGCATGGTGATATGGTTTGGGGATAAGGTAACCCGGTTCCTACCTTCACCCCCTCACAAAAAGTCTCAACCCAATTCATAGTAGGAAGGGAAGAGTATGAGTGCAGAGGGACTGCACGTTGTAAACATCTACTGAGTCATCAGCTCTTCTTGCTCAAGGCCAGTAAGGGGGGTTGTAGTCCTTCTGTGCTGACTCACCCATCGGGTCCACCATGATGTGGCTCTCCTTACCATACTTGTCTTATAGCCTTATAGCCCTGTGAGATGGGTGCCATCTTCCTTTTAAAAGAGGGAAACTGAGTCCCAGAGGGACTAAAGGGCTAGCTACGATGATCTTGGTAGTGTCTAAGGCAAGGGTCAAACCCATGGCTTCCTGACTTCAAATACTATGCTACCCCAACACTCCCCAATCCTGTGTTCGATTTTCTGATTCTTTGATAAATCAGGGTACCTTTTTTCTCCTTTCTTCAATTATTCCAACCTTGCCATCCACAAAACAGGAACTGCTTTGCTATTTTGGGAACTTATGGCAGAGCTAAGGATCACATGGCGATGTCTACAACATCCATTTATGTAAGAATGCTAATTCCCTCCATTTGGTATTCTTCTACATATTTGCCTTGTGCTTTGTATTCATTTTATTTTTTTGAATTTGCATTGATATCTTAAAAAAATACCATGATCACTTCCCAATATAGTTCTTTCTATATATTCAGATTTGCTTTCTCATCATGGTAATGCCTCTTCTCTGCAGACCTCTCTTCTGATTGGTCAGTTCTTGCCCCAGACCACCATTTTATGTCTGGGCATCCAGGTCATGTTCACATCATGCCCAGTTCTATTCCTTGTTCTCAGGTCTTTTCCACCTTTTCCTCAGAAGTATTACCCTTGCCTACACTCCCACCATGCAGTCCCTTTTTATGTACTGTATTCTTCCATTAGAATGAAACTCCTTGAGAGTATGCGATTTTTTAAAATTGCATTTGTATCTCCAGCAATTAATACAGTGACTGCCACATAGTAAATAGATAAATATTTTACATCTATTTGTCTGTCTGTCTATCTATCTATCTATCTATCTATCTATCTATCTATCTATCTATCTATCTATCCATCCATCCATCTATCCATCCATCCATCCATCTATCCATCCATCTATCTATCTATCTATCTATCTATCTATCTATCTATCTATCTATCTATCTATCCATCCATCCATCCATCCATCCATCTATCTATCTATCTATCTATCTATCTATCTATCTATCTATCTATCTATCTATCTATCCATCCATCCATCAATCCGTCTGTCTATCTATCTATCTATCTATCTATCTATCTATCTATCTATCTATCTATCTATCTGTCCATCCATTTATCTATGTATTTTTGTATCTATCTGTCCATCTATCTATCTATCTATCTATCTATCTATCTATCTATCTATCTATCCATCCATCCATCCATCCATCCATCTAGAGTCTTATCTTATAATTTAAAAAAACCCAAGTAAAAAAGTAAAACTATGCACACAATTACTATTTGATAGTATATGCAACATTCTATACCCCTAATTGCCTACAACTACTAGGCCTATGCCACATAGAGATCAAAGAAAGAATGAGAAGTCCATATAAACAAAAACATTTGTACCAGCTCTTTTTGTGTTGTATGTTGGTGATAGAATACAATTGTGCTGTAAAAAATGATAAACGGGATGGAAAGACCTTCACGAACTGAAGCAGAGTGAAAGAAGCAGAACCAGGAGAACATTGTATACAGTAACAGTAATATTGTGAAATGATCAACTGTGAAATTTTGAAGGACTTATGACAAAGAATGCTATCCACCTCCAGAGAAAGAACTGTTGGAGTTGTAATGCAGATTAAAGCACACAATTTTTCACTTTAATTTGTTTGTGTTTTTATTTAGGAGTTTTGGTTTTATATGAGTATTCTATCACAAAAATGGATAACAGGGAAATATGTCTTGTGTGATAATACATATATAACCCAGATCAAATTGCTTATAATCTTAGGGGGGAGGATGGGAGACAATATGGATTTTATAACTTCAGAAAACTTATGTGGAAAATTATTACATCTAATTGGTAAAAGAAAATATCTTTACAAGCTGAAAAACAAACAAACAAAAAACCCATTATGTTCTAGGGGCAGCTAGGAAGCCCAGTAGATAAAATACCTGTCCGAGAGTTGGGAGGGCCTGGTTTCAAATCTGGGTTCAAATCCTCAGATGCTTCCTAGCTATGTGCTGGAGGCAAGGCACTTCTCCCCAATTCTCTGCTCTTCTGCTTTAGAATCAATTCTTAATATTGTTCCAGTTAGAATGTATGGGTTAAAAAAAATTAATGTTCGGGAGGTCCTAGGTTCAAATCTGACCTCAGCCACTTCCTGGCTGTGTGACCCTGGGCAAGTCACTTGACCCCCATTGCCTAGCCCTTACCACTCTTCTGCCTTGGAGCCAATACACAGTATTGACTCCAAGACGGAAGGTAAGGGTTTAAAAAAAAAAATTAATGTTCATTTCTTTTCAGTTCTAAATTCTTTCCCTCCCCAACCTTTAAAAATTTTCATAATACTAATTTGCTTTTCTTCTTTCTTTTTCTTAATCAAATTAGCTAATGATGGTTAATGTATTTTATTGTTTTTTTAACTTCTTTTATTTACTAATTCAGTGGATTTTTATTTTCAATTTTGATAGTTTCCTTTGATTTTCAGGATTTCTATTTTAGTTTTAAATTAGTTTTTCTTTTATTGTTAGTTTTCTAGGTTTTTAAAAACTTTATTTCAATTTTAAAAAATCTTTACCTTCTGTCTTGAAACTGATACTGTTATTAGTTTCAAGACAGAAGAATGGTAAGGGTTAGGAACTGGGGTTAAGTGATTTTCCCAGGGTTGCACAGTTAGTGTCTGAGAACAGATTTCAACCCAGAATCTCCAGGTCCGATACTCTATCCACTGAACCACCTAGCTGACCCTCTTGTTGTTTTGTTTGTTTTTCAGCTGCTTGCTCAGTTTATTAGTCTGCTCTTTTTTCTTAATTGATGAAAGAATTTAGAGAAATAAATTTCTCTCTACAGATTGTTTTCATTCCTGGATATTCTTTCCCTCTTCTAGATTTTAATGTTCTTCTCTACTAGTTCTACTTAACTGTCTGTCCTCTCTCTCCTGGGTGCCCTTTCAATGCCTTCTATTGAGTGCTATGGCACCCCTCCAAGTTAAAGATGCTATTGACTACCTTGTATTTATTTTGAACATATTTTGTTCATGCTTCTCTGTATTATTACTTTCTCCATCAAGAGAATGTAAGCTCATTGAGGGCAGGGCTTTCTTTATATCTATTTTTTGTCCTTGTATCTCCAGCACCTACCTAGCACAGTGCCTGGTTCATGGTAGATGCTCAATTAATGCACATCAGTCAACAAACATTAATTAATTAATTACTTTGAACCAGGCAGTGTGCCAAATGTTGGGGATACCAAGAAAGACAAAGACAGAACTCCTGCCCAAAAGGGTCTCACCTTATAATGGGGGAGAAAACACCTAAATAGTCTTATCCCTATAAGATAAGCAACGGGAAGGCATCTCAGAGGGAAGATGAGTAAGAAAGGGAGATTGGGAAGTGATTCTGGTGGAAGATGAGATTTGAGCTGGATCTTAAAGGAAGCTAGGAAAGCCAGGAATTGGAGATGAGGATGGAGAGCATTCCATGCTTGGGGAATGGCCAATGAAAATTCCCATGGTCCCACGATGGCTTATCTTCTATGAGAAACAGCAAAGAGGCCCAGTATCATTGGATTTCAGAGTATGGAGAAGATTACCAAGCACAAGAAGATGGGACTTTTAGGAAGGGACTTTAAAAGTCAAACAAAGGATATTTATTATATTTGATCTTGGAGGTAATAAGGGGACCAGTGGAGTTTATGGAGTAGCATTTTTTTTAAACCTTTACTTTCCATCTTAGAATCAGTACTGTGTATTGGTTCCAAGAAAGAAGAGCATCCAAGGACTAGACAATAGAGATGAAATGACTTGCCCAAGGTCACAGAACTAGGAAGTGTCTGAGGCCATATTTGAAATTAGGACCTCCTGTTTCTAGCCTGGCACTAATCCACCTACCTTCCTCTTATTGAGTAATATTTTAGGAAAATTACTTTGGCAGCTGAGTGGAAGATGGATTGGTAAGGAGAAAGATTTAAGACAAGTAAACCAAGCAGTAGTTGAAAGCGATAGCCCAGGTGTGAGGTGATGAGGGCCTGTTCCAGGGTAGTGAATCTGTGAGTAGAGAGAAGGGAGTGTATATGAAGAGAAGTTTGAAAGTAGAATGGATTATTAGATTTGTATCCCAAAGAGATTTTTTTTTTAAAAAGGGAAAAGGACCTATTTGTACAAAAGATATTTATTGAAGCTCTTTTTGTGGAAGCAAAGAATTGGAAATTGTAGAGTTGCCCATCAGTTAGGGAATGGCTGAATAAATAGTGGTATATGATAGTTAATGGAATACTTTTGTGCTATAAGAAATGACAAGCAGGATACTTTTAGAAAAAAATTGTAAAGACCTACATGAACTGATTCAAAGTAAAATAAGCAGAACCAGAAGAACACTGTGTACAGTGACAGCAAGATTTCTTGAAGAATAACTGTGAATGACCTAATTATTCTTAGCAATACAGTGATTCAAGACAATCCCATAGACTCAGGATAAAAAATGTCATCTGCTCTCCAAGAAAGAACTGGAGTCTGAATGCATACTGAAACTTCCATCCTTCCTTCCTTCCTTCCTTCCTTCCTTCCTTCCTTCCTTCCTTCCTTCCTTCCTTCCTTCCTTCCTTCCTTCCTTCCTTCCTTCCTTCCTTCCTT